>NC_056729.1:782452573-782752573 GCF_019279795.1 Protopterus annectens
TTACCTTCAACAAATGGGACAGAGTCCTCAGTTAGATGAACCTTGGGTGGTCTTCATGAAAAGACATTCTGGCCTACTGCGGAGTCAAAAGCAGCTCTGCTCCTAGAAATCAACAACTTGTAATGAGCAATAAAGGTATGAGCACTGGACAAAGTGGCAGAGGCACAAATGTCATCTACTGCTGTTCTTGACCAAAAAGCTGATGCTGTGAAATGTGCTTTAGGGAGCTTAGGCAAAGACAACTTTCTCTGACTATAGACAAAAGATATGCAATCAGTCAACCAGCTGGCTACAGTCACTTTGGAAACTGCCATGCCCAGTCTGTTTGGTGAGACAGGTACAAACAACTGGTCTGTTTTCCTGAAATCTTTGGCCCAATGAAGATAAAATCAAAGATGCCTGTACACATCCAAAAGATGAAGCATGTATTCACCTTTATTCAAAAATCTTGGAAAGAAAACTGGGAGGTTAATGACTTGATTAATATTGCACTCAGAAGCCGCTTTAGGTAAAAAGGACAGATTGGTACATAAGGGCACTCTGTCCTTATGAAGATCCAGGTAGGGAGACTTGGAGGAAAGCACCCAGAGATCAGATACTCATCTAGCTGACACAGCAACTAGAAAAATTATTTTCCAGTACATTAGGCACCCTATTCCGCCAAAGCCTGAGTACTGGCTTCATCCCAGCCAAGTGGAGGACAGCCACTGTCATCCTTCTGCACAAAAGTGGAGCGTCCATTGATCCAGGAAAATATAGACCCATCAGCTTAACTAGCCTGACCTGCAAGGCCACAGAGTGGATTATCATGGACCTCATTAATAAGGACATTGTCAACCTCCAACCACTTGATCCCACACAGCTTGGTTTCATCAAGTGGTGGTCATGCCTGTTAAATTTGGTCGACTTCTATGAGACAGTCACCAAAGCCATGGACAAAGGGTAGACTGTGCACACCACCTAGCTTGACCTGGCCAAAGCCTTCAATACTATTCCCCACTCAGGTATAATAGATAAACTCTCTCAACTAGGCATCAATCCATATGTTACCAGATGGGTATCAAACTGGCTCACTGATAGAACCCACTTAGTCAAAACAGGGGAAGCCACCTCAAGCAGTAGACCTGTAACAGGCAGTGTACCCCAGGGATCAGTCTTGGGGCCTCTGTTTAGGATATACTTTTCTGAGGTGCAGGACAAAACCAGTGGGCTACAGCTGTCCAAGTTTGCAGATGACTGCAAGCTGGGTGCTGTCATCAATTCTCCTAATGATGTAGATGGACATTCTCAAAGAGGGTCTCACCCAAACAAATGACTGGTGCCAGAAACATGGCCTCAAACTGAATGTGAAAAAATTCATCATCATCCCCTTTCGGGAGAGTGATGTCTCCACAAATTATCACATTAACATTAAGTTCCTAAGCATGCAATCAGTTGTGAGGGACTTGGGTATCTAGGTTGATAGCAAACTGACTTTTGACCACCATATTGTCTCCACTGTATGGAAAGCTTTCTAAATGACCCAACTCATTAGTAAGGGTATCTCATCCAGGGACAAGGTGGTTATTACATCCTTGTATTCTTCCCTTATAAGACCCATTATTGAGTACAATGCCCCTTTCTGCATGTACCTCACAAAGCACATGCAGCAGCTGGAGAGACTCAAGAGGGTCCGCACCAGAAGAATCCAGGGCCTCAAACATCTACCCAACATGGATTAGGCTAAAGGTCCTGACCCTCTACTTAGTCTCCTACAGACTCCTCAGAGGAGACCTCTGTCTGGCATACAAAGCAATCTCAGACCCTGCCTTGATGGGAGTGCTGCATATCCGCAAGTCAAGCTCCACTCAAGTAATCCACATGCACGACCTCAACCTGATCTGTGACATCAATAGGACTTGCTGGTGGACAGATTTGTGTCCCAGAGACTCCCTCTCCATGTCAAGCAGAGTATCTCATTAACCCTTTTTAAGCGCAACCTAGATAACTAGATGGGGAGTAGAAAATACACCCCCTGGGATTCCACCTGTGTCTCTGCTGGACAGTGGCATTGAGTGCTGACTTGTTGGAACATGGGCTATATTCTTGGCTAGGCTTGTAAGGGCCTAAGGCCAATACCCTAGTACCTTCCTATGATCATATGAATTTAAGGTCTGTCTTGGCTAAAGGTTCCAACAGGCTTTTGGTCAGACTATAAAGCAGGACAGTTAAATCCCATGGATGAGTAGGGTCCTTACCTGGCACCTAAGTAAGAAGGTGCCTTTCAGAAAAGTCTTGCACAACTTGGAAGGGGCCAAAGAAGAATGATTTTTACTTAACTCATTCCCTCCAGTACAGCTCTTTTGATTGTGTACCTTTAACTCCTAGTGGGTGTGGCTTGAGCCTTTAAAAAATAAAGTTATCACCTTACAATTCTAACAAATACTCATTGACATAGGTCAAATATCAATACAATTGTGTTTGCCGTCATGTATGCTTCAAGATAAAATATTCCGATACCTTGTATAGGGCATGGTTTTGGCATTATTAATGCAAATATGAACAAGCAATATTTGACGCCTAGAGGAGCAGTAGGAGGTAACTGCAGATACACCTGGAAGCGTCACTCGGATGTAATGAAAAGTTGGAAATGGCAGCTAACTGTACTTTAATAGTAGAGAAACTTGCACCCTAATTAAAAACAGAAGCTAAAAATTCAAGGACAGCGGGCAGAAAATGGGTCCAAATCTCTACGGAGGGCTCAAATTGAAAATCTCTTCCATTTACTTTTGTAGATTTTTCTGGTAGAAGTTTTTTGAGTAGAAAAGAGAATATGCCTGCCCCAGAAGGTAAGCCTGGGCTGTCTAGCCATCACTGGAACTGGAGAAACCATGCAGTCAGCTTGAGGCCTGTTAGGTCTGGATGAGTTAATCCAGTCGGATGAGACAGGAGATCTGAACTGAGGTCCAGTATCCAGGGCAGACATAGAGGATGAGACCACAGGAAGGGTAAACGAATCTTGCAAGGCCAAAAAGGTGCAATGAGGACAACTCTGCTCTTCAAGCGGTAAGCTTTCTATAGGAATTTGGGGATTAGACATAATGATGGATAAGCATAAAGGAGACCATAGGGCCATTCATGAACTACAGCATCTCTCAGTGACTCCCCCTAGACAGGGGACCAGGGTGAAGAACCTGCTGCACTTGTTGAGGGAAGAAGCAAAAAGATCGCAGCATAACCGGCCCCATCGATGGGAAATTCTCTCATACACTTTGACACTGAGAGACCACTTGGGAGGCATCACAATGGACCTGCTTAGTTTGTCTGCTAGCACAATGGTTTTCCCCGGTATGTGCGTTAGTATGAGAAAGGGGTCGGAAGAGATCTCCCATTGCAACACTCACACAGACTCTCGACATAGAGGATAAAATATAGTTCCCCCGGTTTGTTGAGGTACCAGACTACAGACATATTGTCCACTTGAATCGTAATCATACAGGAGGGGAGAGGGCATCTTGAAAGGCCTGCAACACAAAGAGGACCGCTCTCATTTCCAGGACACTGATGTGGGACTTGGTCTCTTCTGGGGACCACATACCTTGGTCTGTCCTCTCCAAGAAATGCCCCCACCCCCAACTGGGTGGCATCCATGGTTAGTGTGGCTACCAGTAGTGAGAGAAAAATGGACTACCCCGAGAAACTTTATCTGAACAGATCCACCAAAGAATGTGTTTCTTGCAAACTTGTGTGATTCTGACTGCAGCATACAAGGTCTGCTGAAAAACAGATCACTGTACTGAGAGTCCACTGCAGAATCTGCATATGAAATCTGGCTAATGGAAACAAGAGTAACTGCTGCTGCCATGGACCCTAAGGCATGCAAGACTAGTGATGCAGAATGGAAGATCACTTCCATGATCTGGGATCTGAGGGTTTGTGCTCTTGTTGGAAGAAGTGACACTATTTGATTGACCATGTCTAGACCAGCACCTATGAACTCTAGGTTCTGTGTAGATGTGAGCTGTGACTTGTAGTTGACTGTGATGCCCAGATAGAGACACAACTGGAGCAAGTAGTCCCTTGCTTGTATTAAGTAGATGCCTGGTCAGAGCAGTTAGGAACCAGTTGTCTAGATGTGGAAATACCCGGAATCCCAGCAGTCTCATGTGAGCTGCTACCACCACCATGCATTTGGTGAACACCCTGGGGAATGTGGTAAGGCCAAAGAGCAGTGTTCTGAACTGATGCCAACTGTCTCTCAGCTGGAAGTGCAGATATCTCCTGAAGCACCTGTTCATTTTGATGTGATGATACATATCCTGAAGATCAATGCAGCAGATCAAATCACCCTTTCACAGCAGGGACAAAATGGACTGAACCATAACCATCCGGAACTTTGAATACATCACATACTGCTTTAGCTTGCCGAGATCCAGGATGGATGGCAGTAAAAAAATCTTGAGTAGGTTCCAGATCCTATCTGGTCGGGGGTGGACCTTCTAGGTAACTTTTTTTCTAGCATCGTTTCCATTTCTAAGGCTGCTACCTCCGTCTGACTGGGTGGAATATCAGGGATCAGGGATGCCCAGGCTTTGTGGTACAGACTCAAGCACCCTCACCAACTGCCTCAAGAGAACAGCATAAGGGCAACCTTTCAGAAGTGCTGGTAGGGTTTGTCTGAGAAGAAATCCTAGAAACCCTGACACTGTGGGCCACCTCTGCTGCAAGGGCAGTATCTTCCGTTACAGTTTTCCCCTGCGCCCCTGGGAGAAGCATCTCCTCGTGAGTGTTAAAAAGGACCTTGGGACTTTCAAAATCACATCATCTTACTTCCTTGCTGATTCCAGGAGAAGGGTGTCCAGGGGTAGAAAAATGAATCCCAACAAGGTTTTTTTCCTTCTTGCTCACTTCTGGTGAGCATTTCCTTTACCTTTGGTCTGAACAAAGATGATCCATCAAAAGAAGCACTGATAAACGAAGAATTGAAAGGCTCTGCAAAATCACACAGGGGTATCCAGATCCAGGCATGCCTCCTGGTGGTTATGCTTGAACCTGCTGCCCATGAGTTACCCCTGCAGCATGTGATATCAGCCTCATAGACATGTTAGATATGGACTGAAGATTGGCCAGTTGTGAAGAAACCTAGTTCTGGTCCTCCACAGACAGATAGAAAGAGATATGGAGAATTCATTGGTGAAATCTCTTTGCAACCTTGTAAACTGCACCAAATAATTCAGCAACTGCTTGGCAAAGGTTGCTGAAGCATAAACTCCCTTTCCAAATCTGTCCAAAGCCTGAGACTCCCTGTTAGGGGGATGGACAGATGAGCTCTGCAAGCTAGCTGTTTCTTGGTGGTTGCCACCACAACCATGGCATCTTCTGGGAATCTCTTGCTCCAGTGGGCTCTGTCCTTTGAGGGACTAAAAACCTATTGGGTCACCTGGGGATAAGCTCCAAAGTACATCTCCATCCATGCATGGCGTGAGACAAGGTCTATTAGCTCATCAGCAAGTGGGGTCACCCAAGACGTTGCTGGGCCAGACCCAAAAGCCTCCAGGAATTGCAGAAGACTGTTTAATTTTTGCTTTAGAAATTCAAGAATTTCTCAGAGGGAGACATCATCAGGTGGATACCTGGGGAACTCCTCCTCTTCATCGAAGTCAGTGTCCTCGGTGAGAGATTCCAGGGGGAATCTATGTGCTTCCTTCTGCACATTCTCTTTCTAGGGATCTCATTAGTGGTGTGGTCTGCCGAGGTATTGGAAGTGACAGGTGAGGGGAGGACTTACTGGAAGCTTGACAGGGTTGGCTGCCCTGGTGGGATAGACTTGACAAGCTCAGATATCAGATCTGATAGTGGGATACAGATAAAATCCGAAGGGGGGGGGTGAAATGTCCTCTCTCTAGTCAGTGAGTAGGCCTCTCCAGTACTTCAAAGGCAGATGGTCCAAGAGAAACAGCAGTCAGCTGAACCGGAGCCAAATGCTCCTGCACTCACATGTCCTGAATCAGACCTCTGACATGAGAAGGGAGTAGGACCCAAGCTGTCCAGCACCAAGGCTCCCGGGGGAAGGATGGCTCTGACAAATTTGGAATCGACCCCAACCCCCTGGAGCCAGAGTTGATGTTTTGGCTCCAAGAGTTGTCATGCTCTGAAAGGGTCAGAGCCAGTCAGCTGAAGAACATGACTGGAGTATAACAGCCTGCCTTTGGATCCAACAATGACACTGTCAAAGGTCTTGGATTCAAGCAGTCCAAAGCCACAGTTCGAATCAGAGAAGGGGGGGGGGGTCACTTGAGGTTCAGTGGATGGTAGACTCATGGGTCCAATAGGAGATAAGAGCTGGAATTACCCCCCCCCCAATCTGGATCCAAGCTCTGAGGAACTTCCTCATCATTCTATCTGCCTCTGCTTTGGACAAGCTCCTGGAGAACATAAGGCAGGAACTGGCAGATGGTGGCCTGGAGTATCTCCTCTATGTCTTCTGTAGGAACACTGAATGGAACCGAGGAGAGATTGGCTGTGGCAAGAACCCGGGGGGGGGGTGGAACCAATTTCGTAGAAGAACTAATAATGGTGATTCTAGAGTCTTTGCCTTTCAGAGCCAATTCAGGATTTCCTTTTCTGATTTCTTGATGGGGGGTTGAGCTCCAGCAGGTAAAGAAGAGGAAATGAAGGAGTCCCTTCAAAACCAACCTGTTCCTGCAATCACTTAACAGCTCGTGAGTTAATGCCTGCACAGACAGTGCAGTCAGTATCTAACTGGACAGCGCCAAGCAGTAAACCCACTCCCTGTGGGCATCAGAGTTGGGAATCTTATGCCCACAGAAGTGCATTTTCTAAAGCCCATAGGCTTATCTTGCATATTTTCACTGATAGAAGTGAGAAAGATATGAAGAAACTTTTTTTTTTGTGAAAGCAGAGGATGTACCAACAATAGTACAAAGAATACCCTCTAGAGGGTAACAGAGTGTGAAGGCAGAGGAAATGAAGAAGTACCAACAATGGCATGCAAAGAAGTACACTAAAAAGCAATGGGTAGAAAAACCTGAGCCTGACAAACAGAAGCCTGAAAAATTGCAAGGGCAAGAAAAGAGGAAGGGTGGAAAAAAGAATATTTGTCCCAAAAAATAGGTTAAACTTACAACACTTAATTACAGAGCACCCAAATGCTCGAAAGATGACAATTCATGTCTGGGTGTTATGGCAGTGCATGAGATCTCAGGTATCCTAGGTTAGTGAGGCATTATGGGTAAAGGGAGATGCTCAAGAGTTGGATTTATGAATCTGGAAAAACTAGATGAGCCAGATCCTAGGTTGGATCTAAGACCCATCATTTGAGGAATGAACAAAAATGGCATCATCAGATGTATCATTTTACCTCACAAGGTCCTTGACGTACCAAAAACTGAATCATTCAGCACCCCCATAAAACAAATTTCTCTCACCATGACAAAGTTTAATCCATCAACGCCATTTGACTTCTCAAAACCCTTTTGCTGGCCTGGCTGAAGACAAAGGTTTGCACTATTTCATGTAGCAATGAAATCAGATAAGGAAACAGACAAAATCCAGGTAAATACACTTCTATATGCTGTAAAACATATGCTATAAGCCTCATAAATTTTTCATTCTCAAACAGCCACAGTGTTACACAAGTCCATAAGTAATACATTTGATGCACATTTTGTGCAAAATGAAATATTACAAATAAGAAAGCAAGCTTCCACACGTGTATATAAGCAGACAGAAAAATGTGCTGAAGCATCTGAAAGGCAACTATATGAACAGGTAGAAAAATGTGTGCTTAATGGCACAAATGACAAACAAATAAAGGACAGAATTGTGATTGTGCTGGGTGATGTAGAAGAATCTTGATGGTTACAACCTAAAGTTATTCTAAATTTGAAAAAGACTATACAAATAACCAGAGATGTAAAACTAGTGAAAAGGCCAAATGCTAACTTACATATAGCAAATTATGTATGTAAGTAAAATGCAAAGGTAATGACAAGTTTTAAAAAAGGCATAAAGCTAGCCAATTTAAGTGAATGTTTGAGAAAGATAGTTAGAGAGCAAGTCTGGCAAATGCATGTCGTGTGATCATTACCATATGCTGTATGTGGTAGGAGATGTAGGAATTTAAGAGATAATTTTGCAATCATTTGTAAAAATTACCAAGTAGAAGTTGCTTCTGAAAATACAATTGCATCTAAAAAAATTGTGCAGAAAGACATTTTCCTGGGTCCAGTCACTGCTGCATCTGATGCAGAAGCAGACTGGCAAGTTAAAATTCTTATACGTGGAGCAGCTGCGAGTTTCAAGATAAAGACAGGGTCCAATATTACTGTGATACCATGTGTTACATATAGAAGTGTCTTGATTCATCCACAGATGCATGAAGCAGAGACTGAAATTCAAAGCCCAGCAGGCACGCTCTAGTATCCTTATAAATTTCTAGCCATGTAGAAATTTATAAGGAAGAGACAAGACACAAGTCTGAGTACTGGTTTTGTGCTGGATGGTTCATATGCAACTATTCTGTTCAACAGAGATTTGGCATGTGAAATGGGCTTACTTGCTAAAATAAATGAAATCTGTGGAGACATGTTTGGCGAAATTGGCCTGCTTACTTGTGAGCCAGTAAAAATTAATCTAAAACCAAATGCTGTTCTGTACAGTACACAGTGATCACACCAAGGAGGGTGCCATTTCCTATGCTATACCAAAAAAAACAAAACAAAACAAAACAAAACAAATGCAGAGCCTTGACATTACTACAAATGCAACTGAACTGCCAGTGCTGTGCTCCTCTGAACCCAGTAATTAAAAAAAGAATGGTTGAGTGCGAATATCTGTTGATCTAAAAAGCCCAATGATGCTTTTGTGCATGAAAGTTCTTATTGCTAATATTAGAGTTAATGCAAAAGTGTCTTCCACACTTGATACTTCAGTTGATTCTGGCAAAAAAACTTAGATAAAGAAATTCAAAAGCTGGCAATGTTCGTCATCCCTATGTGAAGTTTGTTACAAAAAGCTGCTATTTGATATAGTCTTAAACACCTGAAATTTTTCAGCATCAAACAATTCATTTACTCAGGGGTCAGAATGGTGGTGGTGGTGATGGTATGTTTGACAGCTTAGTATTTGGTCCTGTAGAAACAAAATATTACATGATTCAAGGTTAGAAGTGGTGCTTAGAAGTGATGCTGCAATCTGTCAAAAATGCTATTATATGACAAATGCTGTTGTAGCAAAACACAGCTACAATATTCAGGGTATGACAAGTGTTAGTGGTGCCAAACCAGATGTAATCAAGGTCAGAGCAATAGCCAACTTATGTTATGACTCTGAGAACTGTTTTAAGTCAGCTGCACCCCCAAACCCAGAAAAAGATAATCTCTTAGTTCTTTATCTTGCAACTCTTCTGACCTCAATCTCCTGATACCCAGAGTCACTAGTCAAATCCACACCATGCTACTGGTGATGTATACCTTGTCTCTATTTCAGGGTCTGAAGCTGGATATTTCAGTGTTTGCAGCATTTTACAATGTGGCATATGTGATACAGAATATTTTGGAATACATTTTAAATTAGCATATTTAATATAATTAATTATGAAAAAAAGTAAAGTATAGTTGTAGAAAATCTTACCATAATAGTAGATGCCCTTTCCTTCAATGATGCAGTATTCTTTACATATGGGATTCCCTGCCATTGGAAGCCCGACGTCCGGCCAGTATAGCAAAGCCTACTGTTGTTTTAAGGTACGTCAAACATCACGCATATGCTCCTTGCACTGCATAGGGCATAAAGATGACATTTGGATGTACCAACCTCAGAAATTATTGCCCCATTAGGAACAGCAGTCTAAGGAAATCCAAAAGGTAGCCTGTGCATCTAGGAAGGAAATGGACTAGAAGGATGGAGGGAGGGATTGAATACTGCAACAGTGAAGGAAAGACCATCTACTGTTACAGCAAGATTTTACACAACTGTACTATTTCCTTCCATATCACTGTTGCAGTATTCTTTATATATGGAAGAGTGCCAAAGCTCAAGAAGAAACTTGGGAAGAGGAAGGAGCAGTAGACTCCTCTAAAAAGCTCTATCAAATGGCTCTAGCAAAACCAGATCCAGCTCTAGACATACCATCCAGCTTGTAGTGCTTGGTAAAAGTATGCACACAAGTCCAAGTAGCTGCTTCAAGAACAGAAAAAAGCACCAGAACAAACCATAGATCTAGCAAAATGAGCCTTCATAGAATATGGAAGGCTCTTACTATGAAAAGTATAACAAAATGAAATAGCCTTTGAAATCCAAGAAGAAATAGGTTGCTTGGATACAGGTAATCCTAAGGACCTAGGATGAAAAGAAACAAACTGATCCGATTTTCTAATAGCCCTAGTCTTATCCAAATAAAATCTGAGTTGTCTATGTACATCCAAAGTATGCAGCACCCTTTCACTGTCAGATTGCGGAGAGGGGAAAAAAGTAGGCAAATGAATAGACTGATTAAGTGACAACTCATTAACTACCTTAAGCATAAAAGAAGGATTACTAATGCAAGGACATTATGAAATATCAAAAAAGGATGACACGCCATAAGAGCTTAAAGCTCAGACACCCATCTGACAGAACTAACAGCCAACAAAAGAACCATCTTCCAAGAACAATGGTGCAAAGAAGCTGAAGTGGCAGGCTCAAAGGAAGCCTGAATCAATTTCTCCAGAACAAAATTAAGATACCAATTACGGAGGAACAGACTTCCTGGGAGGTCTCATAGGAAGGATGCCTTTAAGAAACTATTTAGTCTCAAATCTAGAAGCTAAAGGAGGAGACAAAGGCAGACAAGCAGCGATAGCTGATAAGTGGGCCTTAATAGAAGAAGAGGCCAAACCAGCATTGAGTAACTCACACAAATAAGATAGAACCAAAGGAACATCAAGAATAAGTGGATCCAGATTACGAGAGAGACATCAAACAGAAAACCTCTTCCATTTGGATAAGTAGAATTTCCTAGTAGTGGGCTTCTTGTCCACCTGCAGGACCCTTAGCACATCCTCAGAAAAACAGTGTCTATGAGGAATCAAAATCCTATCATCCACAGTGTCAGCTGAAGAGTGGACAAGTGGGGATGGATGAGAGATCCCTTGTCTTTTGTGAGTAGATCCACCCTTTGGGGTAACTTGTGATGATTACCCTTGGCTAGATGCAGAAGAAGAGGGAACCAATGCTGTTGTGGCTAAAAGCGAGTCAACAACAAGATTTTGAGAGCATCCTGTTGAATTTTGAACAGAACTTTTGGAATGAGAGGAAGAGGATGAAACGCATATCCCTTTCCAAGAAAAAGAGACAGAGTCCACTTTCCACACTAGAGGACCTGGGACTCTGGCACAAAATAGAGGAAGTCGTCTGCTCAGAGGGGAGGCAAATATATCTACTTGTGTACCCCACTGGTGGACAATGTCCAGAAACACATCCCTGTGAAGCATCCATTCATAGGATTGAGTTAAGAACCTGCTCTGAGTGTCTACCACAATATTCTGACTGGAAGGGATGTAAACTGCCTGAAGCAACACTTGATACTTGACAGCAAGATTCCATACCAGAAGTGCCAACTGACAAAGACAGTAAGATCTTGTTCCTCCCTGTTTGTTGATATATCACATCACTGTGGTATTGCCTGCGAATAACATTAGAGGCCCTGGAGGGAAAAGGGGATGAAAAGGCTGAAGAGCCAGCATAAGAGCTCTCATCTCTTTGACACTGATGTGCTCCTTCTGCAGACGAGGTGACTACACCCCTTGTACCTTTAGAGAGCCAAAAGCTGCTCCTTATCCCATGTCTGAAGCATCTGTGAACAGATCCTGAGAAGGAAAAGGGGGATGAAAAGGGAGCCCTGGATTCAGAGACAACTGCTGGATCCACCAGAGAAGTTCCTTCTTAAGACAAGGAAGGAGAAGAACTACAAAGGCTAGAGGATCTGCATGTTGAAGGCACAGTGACTTCAGTAACCACTGAAATGTTCTCATGTGGAGTTTGGCCAGAGGGAGCATCGGAATGGTGGCTGCCATGAAACCCAGAGCTCTCAGAAATTCCATGGCTGTAATGGAGGCCAGAGGAAGAAGAGTTTGAAAGAAAGAAATGAAAGTCAAGGCCTTTGGAGGAGGCAGGGATGCCAGCATAGGCGCCATCTGAATCCTGCAACCCAGAAATACATGATCCTAAGAAGGAGTCAGAGAAGACTTTTGGAAGTTTATTATGAACCCCAGACTAAGAAAGAAAATAGCAAAATGAAGATTTTGCAAAAGTATCTCTGGAGAGGATGCCTGAATCAGCAGATCATCCAAGTAAGGGAATAACTGTATCCCTTGAAGCCTACAAAAAGCAATCACAGGAGCGAGGCATTTGGTGAATACCCTTGGGGTAGTAGAAAGGCCAAAGGGGAAAAAACAGAGAACTGAAAATGCCAGGACGCAACAGAGAAAAGCAAAAATGTCCTGAAAAAAGGGTAGATCAGAATAAAGAGATAAGCATCCTTGACATCTAGATACACCATAAAGGCCTAAGGGGCAAAAGAGAAAACAGAGTCTGAAAACATCCAAAATGAGGGTACCTTCAGAAAAGTGCTTAGATAAGACAGGTTTGGAATCGGTCTCCATGTGCAATCTTTTCTAGGAACTAGAAAATTGTTGAGTATAACCTCCTCCCCCTTTGGGGCACAGGTACCTCTTGAATAGTATCCTGAGCCAAAACATCTCAAAGAACCTCTGGGGAAAAAAGGAAGTTTTTCTCGTGGAGGCTGAGGAATGCCCATAAATGGGGGATGGAATTTCCACTGGATGAAGTACCTCTGGTGAATAATGGACAGAACCCAAGAATCCTGAGTAATCTTAAGTCAAACAGGAATAGAAGGAAAAAGGTGAAGAGAAAGAGGAATGTGGCTGGTTAAAGATGGACAGTCATACTATTATATATATACTTATTATCAAGAGGAGCATCAGGTAAAGTTTGAAGCTTTTATTAGGGTAGCCTAATGGTTAAGGTGTTTGCCTTACAAACACAAGGTGCAGGGTTTGAATCTCACAAGGGATAATTGGCTAGGTTTAAAATGGCCCACAAGGGCAGTTAGCTTAGTTCTAATCTATGAATCTATGAATCTATACAAAACCTGGTTTATCAGGAAAGAAAGGCTTCTGAGTCCCTGAAGTCTGATTGGCCTTAGCTGCAGGAGCCCGCTTACCACTCTTTTTTTACCCTTAGTAGGAGGGTGGTATTGCCTACAAACAAAGGCTGGGTTATTGGGGTAGTTCCTCTGAAATGTAGGCATAGGAGAATCAAACACATGTTTGAGCTCCGGCAAGGCCTTCCCGTTATCCTGAAGGGACCTAAACATACCAGCAGCTGCTTCCCCGCACAAAAGTTTATTATCAAGAGGAGCATCAGGTAAAGTTTGAAGCCTAAGCCAAGAACACCTCCTCATCACTGAGCCAAAAGCAGCAGCCCTAGAAGAGGCATCTGCTGCATCATAACTACACTTAACAGAATGACGAACCACTTGGGAGGAAGGCCCTAACAAAGAAAGAGCAGAAGTTTTACCCTCAGAGTCAGGGAGATCAGAAATGAGCTGACAAGCCTAAGAAAGGAGAGCCAACACATACCTGGACATATGGGTCTGATAATTAATAATCCCAAAAGTCAGAGTAGTAAAGGTATAAACCTTCTTACCTAGCCTTGACATGGTTCTGCTGTCTTTATCAGAAGACAGTAACTTGGGAGAAGGAAGCAATTGACAGGGCTTGTCAGAAGCTACAGACACCACCGAGGGGTCAGCAGCAGGACATTTGTACAAAAAATTACAATCCTAAGGCACCCTATAAAACCTAATAGGCTTCTTGGGAGCAGGGGACAGAGAATCAGGAGCTTTGGAAAAAGCATCCAACAAAAGCAGCCAAACAGGAGGAATAGCAGAAGGTTTTGGAGATTCCAACTGTAGCAACTCATAATACCTCTTATGGATGTCAGACACCTGAGCACAATCCCATTTAAAAAAATTCCATCATCTTAGAGATTGTGTCCTCAGAATAAATTTCTTCAAAAGGAGTATTAGGGCTGTTAGATTCCTCCTCCTCTGACCTATAGTCCAAAGGAGAAGGAATTTGGGTAGAGTAAACCAGGGATTCTTCATCAGAATCTGACTTCTCCCCAAAATAATCCTGTTCACTGGGCCTTTTAACAGGAGAAAAGCACCAAGGGGAAGCAGGAACAGAAACCCCTTGAGGAGGTTTTTAATGCCATCAAAGCATTAAACAACCCCTGAGTCAAGGCCTGCCACTCACTCTGTGGATCCCTAGAAGCATGAGAAACATGTTTAGTTTTTTTGTTTCTTCTTAAAAGGAACATCCTTCCTATAAAACTTAGGAGACTCTGACTCAGGATGGCATTCAATAAGCATAGTAGGAACTTCTTCCCTAAGTAGAATCTGTGGAACACCCCTAGGCCCCTTGGAAATATCCAATCATGGTTTCCCTTGAATGTCCGAAATGGATGCCTGCAAACTCTCGTTGGACATGCTGCAAGCCGGATCCTCACCAGCCTCCAACCTGGTCGCAAAGCCGGACAAGTTTACGGGTTCTCACTGACCTGAGGAGAAACACCCGGCAGAGGCTGGCAGTGGAATTTCCAGTTTTAGTTTTTTCACCTTCTTCTTCCCTAATGGTTGACCCTCGGGGAGGGAAGTCCCTTCCACTATATCTTTAGCGAGAAGCATAAGACACTGGTTCTCTAGATACAAAGAAAGGGAAAAAAGCTTATTATGCAGGGTCTTCAGAATGAAAGCCTGACAAACAGGACAGGTCGCATGGTCGTGAGAAGCTCCTACGCAAAAAAGACGCTCATCGTGGTGGTCCTTATGGGGAATCTGTCTACTGCACTGGCATTTACCCTTTCTGGATGACATTAACCCCTAACAGCAACAAAAAATCCAAGAAAAAACAAAATCCCAACAGGGTACTTTACTACAATGGCTCGGACTTCAGAAAATAAAATGTAGGCATTCACTGGAGAACAAAAATGTGTTCAAACTGGCGGAAAAGGACGTAGGCGAACAGACTGATGATCGGAAGATGCATTCGGACTGATGGCAAAGAAGTTCTGAGCTTGGTAAGTCTGAATATCACCTTTACGCCCTATGCCACACGAGGAGCATAAGTGTGATGTTCTGTGTACCTTAAAGCAACAGTAGGCTTTGGTATACTGGTCGGATATCAGGCTTCCAATGGCAGGGAAACCCATACATAAAGAATACTGCAACAGTGAATGTAAGGATATCTATTAATTTCACTTAACAGGTGAAGCTGTCACTTGAGGTATCTAGTTACAGAGATTCATACAATTTATAAGAGAGCTCTGCCCACATATAGAGATGGTGTAAAAATTCACTACCCAAACAATGAAATACATTGAAAACTACATACTTAAATGTTAACAGTTACACCATCCTAGACAAATGTAATAAATAATTATATCACAGAAACATGTACAGTAAAATATCCACTGTGTAATAATGTTTTAGTCCTATTCCTAACAACAAGATATCAGAGAGCAAAAGATGAGCAAGATAGCAAATCTTCTCAAAGAGCAATATTAAAGAAAGAACAAAATAGTCCATACCTCAAGCAAACCCTTTTGGACAAGAATATATTTCAGATGAGACTTTTTCATAAAACAGGCTGACAGACTAGGTGGAGTGCCAGGATCAACTGGGGCATATGCTGCAGGCACCTGAAGGATCCTTAAACAATAACAGAAAAACACATTAATCACCCCCCAAAAGTGCAAAAAAAAAGGATTAAAATTGAGATATTAAACATCCACCTCATTTTAAATGAACAATAACAGCTGCAGAAAACCTGATAAATGCACAATTGCAGACTTTACTGCGCAGTTCCATCACTATTGCTGGCACCAACGGCTTTCCTCACGTTCTGTATTAGTGCTGATCTGAGGATAAGTGCAGTACTAAGTAGTGCTATCCAGTTAGCAGAACCACAGTGCCATTAAGTGACGCGGTACTCTCAGGAAAAGTATAAGATAATAAATGAGTGTCTATATTATGACATTGAACGTTAAATTTATCAACACCCAAAATGCTGACACAAAAACATCGAACAACAACATAACCAAAATGCTAAAATGTTGAAAATCAAAATATTGAAGTGTCATAGCTGGCCAACACTGCATCCTGGCTGTTGCTGAACAATAAAACAAAATTAAATAACCATATACCTCACCTTCACTAAATGTAGTGAAAAACAAAGTAAATAAGCTCTTGTCACATATAGAAGGAAGTAAACTAGCCATAAATTCGTCAACATGAACTTGTACATGTATTTGATACTCATGCATGTATTTCATGCATTCCATTATACACTTAATGGTACTATGATTTTAAAAGCTTGGCTATCGCAAGGCGATATATATATATATATATATATATATATATATATATATATATATATATAGCAAGGCTATACTCTACGTTATATTTATATTACAGTTCTACAACAGTTACGGACCACTAAATTAAAAACTTTTACTCAAATTATAGCATAATTTAAGTTTATTCAATATAAAATCAACAACGTTTACATTCATTACATTTGAATAACACTTAAAATTTACCGTGTTGTTTTAAATAACTTGGAATCGTACTTAACAGCTAGTACACAATGCCGCACTTGCGTACCACATCACTAAAGACAGTGTAGCCAACTACAGCAAGTCAGTATTTTGATTTTCAATATTTTAACATTTCGATTATGTTGTTCGATGTTTTTGTGTTGGCGTTTTGGTTGTTGATAATTTCAACATTCAATATCATAATATAGACCCAATAAATGATACAGCAGAGAATGAGCCAGAGTATGAAGAAAGTGCATACCAAATAGATTCAGGTAAAAAATGCAAACATATTACTGATTTGCAGTTAAAGTTCAGCTGGGGGAAGATAAGCAATAGTCTGACAAAGTACAATTGTGTATCTAAATTACAATAACAGCAGATGTTTGAATAGATCACAGTTGTAGAATTTGTTACTTCTGGGACTTCACTACCATGTGTCCCATCTGTCTGACCAGTCTTTCCTCTACTCAACACATGCCCACCCCTACGCAAATAATAGCATGTTAGTATAAGAGGTAAGTACACCAACCTCATCTTCAGAGCTTTGCTTTCTTATCCCCTAAGCACAGGAGATTTTTTGTCTGTACCCTAGGTTATATACCTCATGACAAGATGAAAGGATAAATTGACAGGACCCACCAGAGCCGAAGTCATGGTCACATAAGAGGGGCACAAACTGTTAAGCCCCTACCCAGGTTCAGCAATCTATCATAGTCTCAAAAGGGGTGGGGGAGGGAGAAGGGAGTCACAGATGGAAAAGGAGGGAACCATACAAAAGCCCTAGAGGGGGAAAAAAAGAGAGAGAGAAGGTCTATAGTGGGGATCATGAGTGAGAGTATGTACTTCAACAGTGATCTATTTAAACATCTGTTATGGTAGCTTACTTACAAAACTGCACAATATTCTTAATGAGATTAACAATGCAGCATTCATTACTTCTGGGTTGACTCCCAGGGCTTAAACAGACTGAGTGATGGAAGGAGGCTACTTGGCATTGCAAAAGATGCCCTAATGGATAGCCTTGGCAAGCTAGTGCTTGGTGAAGGTGTGGACAGAGGACCATGTGGCTGTCTCTAGAATGACTATGGCATCAACTCCTTGATAAAAAAAACACTGTGGTAGCTACTGCCCTGGCAGATTGAAGCTGACAGTCTCTGAACCTTGCAGTGATAGCAGAAAAGTACAGTTGTGTACACTTACTATAAATGTAGATGTTCGAGTGTATTCACTGTTGCAGTCATTACATTTGGGTAATCTGCTGGCAGGTTGCCCTCAGTCGGCCTGAATTCCAAAGTCTTGGGTCTTGCGTCGGTTGCTGTCTCCTCTTCCATGATGTCAGGTCGTCAGGGGGTATAAAACAAGCAGCCTACGCCATTTTCTTTAGTTTTTGTTGCCCCAGATGTCAGGTGCCTCCCAAATGGGTAGCAAAAAAATATATATAAGCTATATATATATATATATATATATATATATATATATATATATATATATATGCAACAATACAAACTTTACCTTCATCTACAATCAAATACACCACAAAGGTTGTGGAAGATAGTGAAGAAAAGAGAAACTCCAGAATAAAAGGGGGGATGGCGGGTGGGTAACCTGGACTGCAACAGTGAATACACTCGAACATCTACATTTATGGTAAGTGTACACAACTGTACTATGTTCTTCGTGTTTCACTGTTGCAGTCATTACATTTCGGTAGAATCCCAAAGCTATGGATGGGAGGCTGGAGCTAAACTGCATTAGGGGCGGCTATAAGGACCTGCAGAACTGCAGTGGCAAAGCCTGCCCTGGACTTCGAGTAGAGAGGCAAATGATGATGCTTTGTAAAAGTGTGAACAGAATTCCAAGTAGCAGCCTCTAAAATGTCTTTGGTTGGTACTCCTCTGAGAAAAGCTGCGGATGTAGCTGAAGCCCTGGTAGAATGAGACCTAATGCCCTTGGACACCGGTTTGCCATGGTGTAAGTAGCAGAAACGAATGCAGTGGCTTATCCACTTTGAAATATTCTGCTTTGAAATAGCCTTTCCCTCTGATCCTGCAGCATAGAGCTTTAGTCCTGCTCAAGTAGAATTTTAGTTGTCTGTGTACGTCCAAAGAATGCAGAATCCGCTCCCCCTTGTTCTGCGGATTTGGATAAAAAGTTGGCAGATGAATAGTTTAGTTAAGAGCCATACTGGAAACCACCTAAGGCATAAATGAAGGATTGGTCCTGAGGGACACCCTGTCTGGGTAAAATATGATAAAAGGCTCCACAGCCATGAGGGCCTGTAGCTCTGAGACCCTTCTTGTTGAAGTAATTGCTAGGAGCAGAGCTGTTTTCCATGATAAGAACTTTAGATCTGCAGTAGCAGCTGGTTCAAATGGAGGCAGGGTGAGCTTTTCCAACACATAATTGAGGTCCCATGCAGGAATTGGTGATCTTCTGGGAGGCCTTAAATTTTCGGCCCCTCTAAGATACTGCTTTAGTAAAGGATGAGAAAAGATTGGTGGCTCTATGTTGTAATGAACCGAGATGGCAGAGGCATGGATTTTTATTGATGAAAAAGACAGGTCTTTGTCAAGCATCTCAGTCAAGTATTGTAAAATCTGAGGAATATTTGGCTCTTCTGTGTCAGTTTCTTGTGCTTGGTTCCAAGCACAGAATCTCTTCCATTTATCAGCATAAGATTTTCTAATACTAGCCCTTCTGGCTTCCAAAATGACATCCATCACAGCTTTACTGAGAGGTGTTGTTTGAATAACTACCTGATCAGCCATGCTGCCAGGTTCAGTGTTTGGAGCTGATTGTGCAGGATCTGATTGTTTTGCTGGGACAGTAAGTGAGGTATTTGAGGCAAGTACAAAACTGGGAATTGAGATGTTCCTTATAATTAGGTACCAGCATTGGCGGGGCCAGTCCAGGGCAATTAGTATCTTCTTTAGTTTCTCTTGTCTGACTTTTAGTAGGACCTTGGGAAGAAGAGGCAGAGAAGGAAAGGCGTAAACTGATAGCTTTTTCCAACTGAAGGATAGGACATCCACTTTCCATGCTTGTCTGTGATAATTCCTTGTGCAGACTTTTTCCAGTTGATAATTCCGAGGAGAGGCAAATAGGTCTATGTCCGGGCTCCCCCATTTCTTTGTTATCATGCTGAAGACTTGTGGATCTAGTTTCCACTCATGAGGGTCCATAAGGTTTCTGCTTAAATCGTCTGCCAGAGTATTTTGCTTTCCTGGCAGGAATTGAGCTTGAAGATGTACTTGGTAAGTCAAGGCTGTGTCCCACAGTGCCATGGCTAGTCTGCAAAGGGGAGTATGAGGGCGTACCCCCCTGCTTGTTTATATACCACATAACCGTGGTGCTGTCCATCTTTATCAGTAGTTGTCCTGGATGAAGCAAGTCCTTGAAGGCTGTCGGGGCATTTTGAAGAGCTAACATCTCTTTTTGGTTGATATGCAGAAGCATTTGTTTTGGGGTCCATATGCCTTGAATGCATCTTCCCACCAGGTGGGCCCCCCATGCATAATCTGATGCGTCTGTTGTTAAGGTTTGGCTGGCAGGGGTAGAGCGAAAGCCCATCCCATGTGTTGGTGACATGCCTTTGCCCACCACAGAAACTCCTGTTGTAGGCAGGGAAGGAGAGGAATCATTGTTTCCAGACTGTGACAAATGTTGACTCCATAAACTTTTTAGGTACCACTGTAGTTTCCTCATATGCAGTCTTGCATATGAAATTAGTAGAATGCAGGATGCCCTGCAGGAGGCCTCTAAGGAATCAAAACCACATTGCAAAGTATGCTTTCCAACTTGTTCTGCTGCATGCAATAATTCCTGCAATTCTTTATTTTTTGCACATTCAGAAATCAACATAATTTTCTGTTTCAGTAATCCCATAACATGTTGTTGATACTTGAACATATGAAACTGGCAGTTTAAGGCCCTAATTGCCAAGGTTGCAGATGTATAAACCTTCTTTCCCCATCTATCCAGTGCCCTTGAATCTCTGTCAGAGGGGGTAGGATTTTTTGCTGTTGAGGCCTTAACACCTTTTGGACCCTGTGGGCAGGGTTTCTAAATACAAATTTGTGAGAGTCAGGAACCCTGTAATATCTGTCTGGCTTGCTAGGAGCCGGAGGTAAGAAGTCTGGAGTCAAGCTTGACTCTGAAAACACATCATCCACAATGTCTAAAACAGGAGGTATGGCTAAAGGCCTATGCTGAGGGAGAAGGAAATCCCTGAGCCTCTTTTTTGATTCTGAGAAATCTTGACTCTCCCAGTGAAAATGCTCCCTCAAAGTATGCAAGGTTTCTCCAAAGGAACAATCTTCAGGAGGAGATGCAGATGGGATAGATTCCTCTGCATCAGAATCCTCATAGGGTGGTATAGATAATTCCTGATCAGAAGAGGAATCAGAAGAAATAAAAACCTGATCTGAAGATTCATAATCAGTGCCTTGCCTAGGCCTCTTATCAGGAGGGGGTTAGGAACCCCTGATCAAGGTAATTAGCTCTTCAGCCATTTTGATCATCTGCTTTTTGGGCATAGAGGCCTGTGCATGTGGCTTAGGTGTCATTTTTTAGCTTTAGAAGTTGCTTTTGTCTTTGTTTTTGAAGTTGGCATTGGTTTTATATAAAAATGTTGTGGCCTGAATACACCCTCAGAAGCCGGTGCTTGCTCAGCGGCTCCGGACCCATCCGAGGGAGTGACATCTGCGGGTACAAATGAGAATCTCGCGGCATGCCGGACCCCACATGGGTCTCTTTAGGGGCCTGTGACTCGAAAGTAGTGGGTATCAGGGGCTGCGAAAGAGCCTCATTGAGTACCGGCGAACCATCGACTTGCTTAGGAGAAGCTTAGTCGTCAGTTTTGGACCTCAACAGTCTGTCTCTTTCCTTTTCTTTACATTTTCTGTGTACTCCGGTAGTCGGATTGCTATCCAACGACATTTCAGGATAGTTAAATCTGTTTCCAAAATATTTTCAGGCAAAGATATACCGACGCTTAATAGTGCGTTGGTTAAATCTAGCACAAAACCGACAGCTAGGCACGTTATGATCAGGGCCTAGGCAAGGAACACAGTATAAATGGAAAACCTTATGAGGTATTTGCTTCCCACAAGTAATGCAATTATTAACTTTTTCTGACATCAGTATGCAGCAAGAAAAAAGTTTCCCCAATGGGGTACTTAGCTTTAGTGAAGACTTCGGCTCTGAAACTCGAATTCGAAAACTTTAGGAGTCGGACGACCGGCACTTGTGAACTGCTTCTGCTTCGGGCACTGTGCAGCAAGAAAGACTAAAGAAAATGGCGTCAGCTGCTTGTTTTATACCCCTGACAACCTGATGTCATGGAAGAGGAGACAGCAACCGACGCAGGACCCAAGACTTCGGAATTCAGGCAGACTGAGGGCAACCTGCCAGCAGATTACCCAAATGTAATGACTGCAACAGTGAAACACGAAGAACATCAAATAAAAGGTAAACCCATGTGGGGAAGGTCTATTTTTGGCAGTGGCTGCCCATTCTTGTTATAAGTAAATAACTACTCAGTTTTCGTGATGTCCTCAGCCCTGTCCACGTAAAACCAGAGCTGCCTATGAACATCCAGAGAGTGCATAATTATTTTCCCCCTGTTCTTATTGTCCACTTGGAGACAAAGGATCGCCTCATGGGAAGTATCCTAGACTCCCTGATTTTTTTTTTTTTTTTTTTTTTTTTAATTCTGATTACAGACATGCCAACAGTCCCAGAAGCTACATGGACAACATCATAGCCACATTTTATACTGTTTGACTACCTGACTGGCAGTTTGAAGAAGATTCAACAGTTTAGACTCAAGGTCGGCATCGGACATTTCATCCACTTTCTGCCCCATGTGATCAAGGAGAGCCAGTAAGAACTTTGTCATGAGTCTGACAATTGATGCCCATAGAAGAAAGGGTGGGTGAGATATAAACATTTTTACTAAACATATCCAGGGCATGACTTTCTTTGTCACTGAGGAGGAAGTTGTGGGTTGGAACAATCTTAGTCCCTTTTTCAGGATCTACTGACAACAGCAGAGTCTGCCACTTGATCTTTATACAGGTATGTATAACTGTCCTGCACTCTGCAACACCTGTCAGGTGTCTTGGGTATAGGAAGTTGACAATAGGTGCCTGTGAGGCAGCTGCAATGGCATCATCCAAGGCTCCCATTAATGGGGAAACGGCCTCAAGTTTAGGGTCTTCCACATGTCACAATTCATAAAATCATTGCTGGGTATCTGAAACTTTCCTATCCTCCCATTTAAAAAAAAAAAACCTCTTAAGGAGATTCCTTTAATGGGAGAATCTGATCTTCAGCGTCAGGTTCAAATCCAACAAGACAGGAAATATGGGAGGAATAGTCTATTTCTGCCAGATCCAGACCCCGTGGCTTGTCTTCCTCATTTCCTTTTCATGGGACTGCAAGGCCTTAAGCAAGTCTTGAGATAAGATGAACTAATCATCCTAACTGGCCTCTTCTTTTGGTTGTTTGGCAGGGACCAGGAGGAGGAGAGATATGCTTGTATTTCCGAGATTTCTTTAAGGGAATGTCCACACGGAGACATCAAGGAGCTCTGTATCTCCATGCCTAAACATTTCACTTTTGGATATGCCAATATCCACTAGGGACCCCCTCTCTCTTTGTAATAATGAGAGAGAGCTCTTCCTTGCCAGCTTTAGGTCATGCAACAGGGGAGGTCTCATGTACAGCATTGATCTTATTTGACGTACTCTGCTCCTCCCCCATACCAGCTTCCAAGGGAGAAATGCTAGCCAAGGAAGAATAGATGGCCACTCCAGGAGCTACAAATGTTCTTCACCAAAAAAGTCCATCTAAAACTAACAATGTAGGAAAGACAAAAAATCTGTACATTCCTCTTCTCTCCTAGGCTAATCCCTCTGCTTTTGTAGTTTCAGAAGTACTAGGCAAACAGTCTGCAGACCATTGCAAACCTAGCCAAAAAAAAAATATTCAAAATTTCCCACTGGCTTCGTGGAGAGCAAGATGGGACAGACAGAGGATGAAACTGAGGCTGTCCATCCAGCTATCAAGGTTTACCTTGAA
Source organism: Protopterus annectens (assembly GCF_019279795.1). Lineage (NCBI taxonomy): Eukaryota > Metazoa > Chordata > Ceratodontiformes > Protopteridae > Protopterus > Protopterus annectens. The sequence continues at coordinate 782,476,322 of NC_056729.1, forward strand.
GGTGACACAGGTGCTACTCTGCTTGACATGTAGTGGAAGTTTGTCTTATTTATCTGTTAATGAAGATTTAGTTCCTTTAACTGAGTATTTGCGGTAGCATTAGTTCTGCAAAGGAACAGGAGGTCAAATTGGGTTGGATCTTTCATGGCACAAATGGCTAGACACAGATTTGCAAGGAGGAGTCTGTAAGACACTGAGTACAGATAAAGAGCTGCCAATCTCCCTGATAACTAAGTTTTTGAGGCACTGATCCTTTTATTTATTATTCTCTGAGGTCTCTCAAGTTGTGTGATGTGTTCAGATAAACAAATGCTAAAAGGTGCATTATATTCAATAATGAGTCTGATGAGATACAAGCAAAGGGGAATTAAGACTTCTTTGGATCTAGTGCAGATGCCTTTGGAAATTAGATGGGGCAGATAAAAAATATTTCCAAACTACTGTGGTGACATGATGGTCATATGATAAGTAATTATCATCAAGAGTGACCAACTCCCTTACAACAGTGATTGACTGAAGGGATGCATCCCCTATAATAAGAAGTTATGTACCTACCATAACGTTCCATGTTAGTTGTCTTCTTCTCGCCTTCTTTCTTGCTGGATGGGTTCGGAGCCGATCCTCGGCTCCGACTCGGCCAATACTAAAGCTCGAGAGCTAATTCCACCGGCTCGAGGCTCCCCTATATCCTACAATGCTAGGTAGTAACTACTCAGATCTCGTTTGATAGCTAAACCAAGCAGTTCTGGTCTCCACAGTATGGAGAAAAAAGAACCCACCTCTATATATACCTGAATGTAAGCTACCACAAACATAAATGGGGGAATAGAGGTGGTAGAACATGTGGGAAGGAAAACTCCAAAGGAAGATCCCAAAATTTCCTATCTGTCTGTCCAGGCTAGGGGGAAGGAGGGTGGGACACAAGAAAGAAGGCGAAAAGAAGACAACTAACATGGAACGTTATGGTAGGTACATAACTTCTTAATGTTAAGTTGTCAATCTCGCCTTCATTCTTGCTGGATGGGACCGTGTCCCTAGCACCTTATTCCGGGTGGCCTATCGGAACAGACTCTTGAGAACAGTGGAACCAAAGTTGGCACGGTTTCTGGAGGCCACATCCAATTTGTAATGTAAAATGAAGGTATGAGGAGAAGCCCAAGTGGCTGCTGCACAAATGGAATCTATTGGCAGCCTGTCCTGAAAAGCTACAGATGTAGCTAATGCCCTAGTTGAATGAGCTCTAGGTCTTGAAGGCAGTTTTTGATGTCTGATTTCATAGATGAAGGTAATTATAGAGGTAAGCCATCTTGAAACGAACACTTTAGTAACTGGAAGGCCCAATTTCCCTTCCGCATAAGACAGGAAAAGCTGATCAGATTTCCTGAACTGTTTAGTCCTGTCTAAATAATATCTAAGTTGGCGGTGAACATCTAGAAAATGTAACTTTTGTTCCGACCTGTTGGAATAGTCAGGGAAGAAGATCAATTGTTTGGTTCAGGTTTGCCTCAGAGGAAACCTTAGGTAAGAAGGACGGATTAGTCCGGAGGGACACCCTATCTTTGTGGAAAACTAAGTAAGGAGGACGACTGCACAGAGCATGAAGTTCAGATACCCTTCTAGCTGAAGTTATGGCTACTAGAAAAAGTGTTTTCCATGAGAGCAACTTAAGAGGGCATGAAGCCGCTGGTTCGAAGGGGGGGGGGGGAGGATCAAGGATGCCAGAACCAAATTCAAGTCCCATTGAGGTGGGGGATCTTTGATTGGGGGCTTGAGCAGAAAAACACCTCTTAAAAAGGCTTTGCAGAGCTTATGGGACATGATACTGGAGTCTGAGACACCTACATGAAAATTAGATATAGCAGCTAGTTGTACTCTAATGGTAGATGAAGAAGAGCCTAAATGAAAGAGCTCTGCCAGAAAGTCTAGGATAGACAGGATAGGTGCAGTGAAGGGGTCTATATTTTTTGATGCTGCCCAGAAGAAAAAATGTTTCCACTTACTATTACTAATCTTCCTGATAGAAGATTTGTGAGAGGCTATCAGGATGTTTCGGACTGAATGAGAGATTAAGGGAAGCCTGGCTAGGGTAGGAATTGGAGAAACCACGCTGTGAGGTTGAGAGAATGAAGGGAGTGGTGCAGCTGGCCCGACTGGTGGGTCAACAAATCTGGCACCGGGTCCAGATGCCAAGGCTGCTCCAACAGGTAATGATGGAGGAATGGAAACCATATCTGTCGAGGCCAGTAAGGGGCAATGAGGATCATTATAACTCTCAAGGCGATAGCTTTCTGAATTAATTGAGATATCAGTGGAAAAGGGGGAAAAGCATACAGAAGTCCCCAGGGCCAATTGTGGACTAGAGCGTCTCTGGTGGGATGGCCTGGTAACAGGAAAAGAGTGAAGAAGTCATGACACTTGCTGTTTTGGGGAGTAGCAAAAAGATCGCAGCAAGGCTGGCCCCATCTTTGGAAGACTTCTTCCAGCACTGATTTCTTTAGAGACCACTCGTGGGGCATGAGAATGGCCCTGCTCAACTTGTCTGCAATCACGCTGGACTTCCCGGGAATGTGCGTTGCTATCAGAAAACTCTGAGAAGAAATCGCCCACTGCCAAAGTCTGAGTGCCTCTCGACATAAGGGGTAGGATCTGGTTCCACCCTGTTTGTTGATGTACCACACTACGGACATGTTGTCCGTCTGAATTGCAAAAGTCCCTGTGGGAAGAGAGTCTTGAAGGGCTTGCAACGCTAAAAGCACTGCTCTCATCTCTAAGACATTTATGTGCAAGTGGCACTCGAAAGGTTGCCACGTGCCCTGGACTGTCCTGCCCTGATAATGCCCCCCCCACCCAATCAGTGAGGCGTCCGTTGTCACCGTGGCGACTGGGGGGGGGGGATAAAAGGTCTGCCCTGGAGAACTTGAGGTGATGTGATCCACCAAGACAGGTGATTCTTGCATGATTGAGTTATTAATATGATGTGAGACATCGGGAGCTGTTGGAAGGACCATTGAGTAAACAGCATCCATTGGAGGATCCTCATGTGGAAACGAGCTAAGGGGAGAAGGGTGATAGTAGCTGCCATGAGTCCTAATACCTTCAAGACTACCCTGGCTTTGACCTTGTTGCATTGTAATAGAAGGTAAACTTGTTTGCGAATATCTAACACTCTTTGCTCTGTAAGTCTGGCGGAAAAATTGAGTGTGTCTAAGGTGGCGCCTATAAAGGTAATAGATTGACAAGGCAGATTTTTCGAAATTTATTGAAATGCCTAGAGCTTGGCAAGTTTGGATGGTGAAGTCTCTGGATAGAAGCAGTTGATGTCTGGTGGTGGCGATAAAGAGCCAGTCATCTAAATATGGAAACACCTGGAATCCTTGACGTCTCAAGTGAGCCACGACCACTGCCATGCATTTGGTAAACACTCGGTGGGCTGTAGTGAGACCAAAGGGCAAGGCTCTGAACTGGTAGTGACTGGCTCCCAGCCTGAAGTGGAGAAACCTCCTGGAGCGTCTGTGCATTTTGATATGGTAGTACGCATCCTGAAGGTCTATCGAGCACATCCAATTGTCCTGACCCAAGAAGGGTAGAATGGACTGTAGCGTGACCATCCGGAATTTTGTTTTTTTGATATAATTGTTTAACTTGCTGAGATCCAGTATAGGTCTCCAGTCCCCTGTTTTTTTTGGTACCAAAAAGAATTTGGAGTAGATTCCGGATCCTTGCTGGTCTGCTGGGACTGATTGGATAGCTCTTTTTGATAGCAGCTTTGATATTTCTAGTGCTGCTTGTTCCCTTAGACTGGGTGGAACATCTGGAAGGGATCCTTTGGGTTGGGATGGGATGTGAATAAAGGGAATTTTGTAACCCTCAGATATGATTGACTGTGCCCATTTGTCTTGGGTGAGGGAAAGCCAGGCTTTTAGGTACAGTGATAATCTTCCCCCGACTGCCTCCAAAGGTGAACAGCCGGGCAGCTCCTCAGGGATGCTGAAAGGGTTTATCAGAGAAAGTTTCTCTGCTACCCTGGTTTTGCGGACCTCCTCTGCCTCTAGGGTGGCATCTATTGTTATTCCCCCCTCTGCCTCTAGAGGGGAATCGACCTTGTGCGTCAGATGAGACTCCCTGAGGTTTGCGGAACCACATTTTTCCTCCCCTCTGACCTTTTGGATATGATCTAGAATGGGTAGAAGAATGTACTCCCACGGCAGAGAGTCTTACCTTCCACCTCGCACCTAGTCAATGTATCCTTCACCTGAGGACCAAACAATGTTGAGCCATCAAAGGGGGAATTGGTGAAGGACGCCTTGAAAGGGTCCGTAAAATTGCAAAGCCACATCCAGGCGTGATGTTGGAAAGCTACACCTGTGCCTGCGGCCCTACTCGCCCCATCAGCAGCATATGAGATAAGCTGCATGGAGGAGTTAACAATCGAATTCAGGGTTGCCAACTGGGAGTTCATTTTGTCTTGGAACCCCTCAGCTGTTGGATCCTGTATAGTCTCACCCATATCTTTGAGCAAATCTCTCTGGAGATGGGTGAAGAGACACAAGTAGTTCAGCGACCGCATTGAAAAGGTCGCTGATGAAAACATCTGCTTACCGTACCTGTCCATGGTCCTAGACTCCTTATTAGGAGGATGGACAGGTACCGAAGGATCGGCTAACTCCTTCTTAGTGGCTGCGGCTACCACCATGGCATCAACAGAGACACCTTTAGATAGAAACTCTTTCTCCTTAGGGGCAGTAATAAATTTTGACGGCCTCCTTGGGGTAGGTTCCACTGAATCAGGGGCCGTCCAAGCCTTCCTTGCCACCACTTCCATAAGGGGGTCAAAGGGAAGGGACACCCAGGAGGTGGAAGGGCAAGAGCCAAACGTCTCAAGGTAAACTGACTTGTCCTCTGAAGGGTTAAGGGTGGGCCAGATCCCCCTCTGTTTCAGGATTTCAAGGATGTCAGCAAAGGAGACATCCTCAGAGGGGGACTGAGGGGAACCTTCAGATTCCTCCAAGTCAGTGTCAGAGGTGATAGACTCAGGGGAGTCAATGTGCTTCCTCTTGCACTGTCTCTTCCGAGGGGGTTCTCCTACCAGATCAGGAGAGGCCTCGGAAGAGGAGGACATTCCCAATGGGGAAACCTGAGGAGCTGTCTCTCTGCGGTCTGATACAAGGGGATGGGTAGAAATCACCGCAGGCACTGAAGAGGGAGGAGCTGACGGAGCCGACTGTGGGGTAGACACTGGGTCTAGCACGCTCCGCATGACCTCGAAGGCTCCCCTATCAGGCAAGGCCGGAGGTCCCCGCTCCGAGGAGACAAGTCCCCCGCCGGCACCGACAGGGATGGCTCCGAGGCCGATGTCGGAGCCAAAGTCACCAGCGCCGACGCTCCGAGAGGGAGAACGGGGTCGGACAAGGATCCGATGCCACTTGCCCCCTCGGAGCCGACGAGGGAAGCTCGGCGCCGAGATCCCTCCAATGAGGAAATTGGAGCAGACGACAGAGCCGAAAGGGAAGGTATCGGCTCCAAAGCACCGACAGCCACGGCTCCAATGAGCCCCGGCTCCGAACTCAAAGGAGTTGGATGAGGAATAAAATCAGGGATGGAAATAGCCGCTGACCAGGGCTATGCAGCATTTCGGCCAGTGCCTCGGACTTGAGAAGTCTACTCACCACCCTTTGTAAATCATGGTCGGACAGCCTGGAGGACCGAGAGGAATGAGACCTATGGCTCCGTTCCGATAGAAGAGGAGATCCCGGAGCCGAATGGATGGAGCCGATGGAAGGGGACCTAGACCTCTTCTTTGAAGGTGGCTCCGATAAGCCTATCGGAGCCAACTGAGTCTTGTCAACCTCGGCTCTAGCCGGAGCCGAGGTGATGGTATGAGATTTGGAAACATCGGCTCCAGCCAGAGCCGATGTCGAAGCCATTTTAATGCTTCCAGGGGATGGCTCTGACACTGGAGCCGACAGTCTGGAAGTCTTAGAAGGTTTCCCCGACACAGACTGGGTCGGGGGTCCTTCAGGCTTTAACAAGCCACGTAGAATCAATTTATTTTTGCATTCCTGCAGGACTCTAGGGCTGAATGCATGGCACACAGCACATGAGTTCTGCAGGTGCAAAGGTCCCAGGCAATATACACAAGAAGTGTGACCGTCTGTCAGAGACATTTTCTGACAGCACGAATCACACTTCTTGAAGCCTGAGACCTTGGAGTCTTTAGACATCCTAAAAGCTGAGTGAAGAAAAACACAAACACAACACACAGACACACCCTTAACCAAAATAAAAATCCAGTCACACTGAAGGACTAGGGGAAGGAGAGGGAGAGGGCCAAAGGCCTAAAAGTTAAGAAGGGAATAAAAAGGGAATTCTAACACAAGAGGGGGACCCGATTTAAACTAATGGAATACTTTAAATAAAAACTACACTAAATGGAAAAAATTAGGGGTTGAAATTGAAGTTTCTGAACAAGAAAACTTACTAACCTGCCAGAGCCGGTAGAAGAAGCACCTCGTCGGGTAAGCAGCAAACGAGATCTGAGTAGTTACCGCCTAGCATTGTGGGATATAGGGGAGCCTCGTGCCGGTGGAATTAGCTCTCGAGCTTTACTATTGGCCGAGTCGGAGCCGAGGATCGGCTCCGAACCCATCCAGCAAGAATGAAGGCGAGATTGACAACTTAACATGGTAAATTAAACTATTTTGTTTACCAAAACAAATTATGCTACATTTATTTATTTATTTATTTATTTTACATTTAAGGCCAATGTCATTCCACCAGTTGTTAACATGGTCTAGTGCTGGAGCAATTGTGAGTTAGATGAAGACTGAATAACAACACCCAATTTACAGTCATCACCAAGCTTAGTTAACCATAAATGAGGAGTGCTGGCCTGAAAGTCTGAGAAATGTATGCCAAATAGGACAGGACCCAAAACTGAGCCCTGTGGTACAGCACTGGAAACAGTTTTTTCCTTCAGAAATGGCACCTGCTACTCTAACCATATGGGTTATGACAATCATTTAGCTATCCACTGCATAACATAAGGACAGCATGGTGAACAGTGTCAAAGGCCTTGGCCAGGTCTATATATGCTGTATGCCCTGCACTATCTTACTACTTTTGCTACTAAAAAATTAAAGAGGCTGAACAGGCAGAACCTTCCTTTGACAGAGCCAAATTGATTCAGATCCCAGATTATGATACTTTTCAATATCCAGATTAGTGAAGTCTGAGATAAGCTGTTGCACAGTTTTATATATATAAGTCTAGACTGACTAATGGGTCTGCAGTTACCAGGGTCTAGGGTTGGGCCACCCTTGTGTGACAGCATTGCAAAAGGCCGTTTTCAATGCTTCAGGAATGTAACCAGTAAAGAAGCATAGATTAAAGTGATTAAGGAGGGGTTCAAAAAGACCATATTTGGCACTGATAATCAGGTAACCTGGTATGTTAACAGAGCCAATAGATGAATAATTCTTACTTTTTGAGTGGGCTGAGAGAACTTGTTCCATAGTAATTAAAGTGGGTGTCTGGGTCTGTGGAACAGCTATAACCATGACTGGAGTTTGCAATAAATGTATTAGCCAAGACATTAGCTATTTCCTTTGGTTTAGAGGTTCTAGTATTAGTGTGGATTAGCTCCGAACATTGTTGGGTGTTGATTAAAGAAAGATTTGGAGTTATAGTTGGTTTTAATGGCCATTTTAAGTTCATACTCATCTTTGAGCTTCCTAATGGTTCCCTTAAGCTCTTTGTTAGTTTGCTTAAGTGTGCTCTTAAGGTAGGTAGAATGAGACCTCTTATAAGCATTTTTTTCTTTTCTTATACAATTTATTTATTTAATGGGTATCCCAATACAGGGGTTTGTTTTAAACCTCTCATTATATTTGTTGCTGATAACTGTATTGATAAGACATTGCGAGCAGAAGCTGGGGGCATAGGTAACAGCTTTAGCAATGGAATCCCTCAGAGGAGGATTAGAGCACAATGTATTTAAGTCATCAAGTAACTGAGGAAGATTTGGTTTTGAGAAGTCCCAAAACAGCGAGCCATATTCAGGGAAAATAGCACCAGTTTTAAAGGAAAAGTTCAATAAATTATGGTCTGATTTAACAAGGCACAATGACACTTATGGAGATGTGCAAGCAGTGTCCACAGTGTGAGGATTAGATCGAGAATATTGGGGCCACTAGTATGACGGTTAACTATTTGTGAGAGAGAGTTAGCATTCATAATGTCAAGGAAGTGATAAGCACACCGACCACTGGCAGTGTGGGTTAGCCAGTTTACTCATGGATAGTTAAAGTCTCCCATTAAAAATGTCTTACGTTTGATAGGAATTTCAGCTAATGCATTAAGGTAGTTATTGTGCTCAGAAGGAGACACAAGGTTGGGAGGGTGGCCTATTGGTTAAGGTGTTTGCCTTACAAACACAAGGTGCAGGGTTTGAGTTTCACAAGGGATAATTGGCTAGGACTACAATGGCTCGCAAGGGCAGTTAGCCTAGTACTAACCTATGAACACTATTCTACAGCTAGCTATGAAGTTGTAGTCAGTTCTGTTTAAGGTGATTTGGACTTCTAGGAGTTCAAATGTGGTGTCCCAAGGAATCTGTTGTGGGGCAATGATATACAAAGTAAATACTGATACTCCCCACCACAAATACCAGTGGGTCTGGACACATTAGGCACATATTTTTCTTAGCTGGAGAGTAGGAGGAGGAAGAAGGGACTAATGTGGTCATAGTAGAATGCATCAAGACCTTTAAATACTTTCTTTTGAGGTAAAGACCTAATGTAGGCAGACAACTATTAAAACTGTATACTATTGCAAGATTTTAGCATTATTTATACATTATACTGCACTTCTATTACCAACAGCGGCCGCGGTGGTGCAGTGGTTAACATTGCCACCTCACAGCAAGAGGTTCTCCGGTTCAATCCTCGGCTTGGGTGCCTTCTGTGTGGAGTTTACATGCCCTCCCTGAGGTTGCATGGGTTTCCTCCGGGTGCTCCGGCTTCCTCCCACATCCCAAAGACATGCTGTAGGTGGATTGGACACTCTAAATTGGCCCTAGGCGTGACTGCATGCATGTGTGTGCCTTCTGTGGAAGGTTGGGCGCCGGGCTGGCAACTCGACACCGTAAAACTCCATTGCCAATTATGAGCAGACAGGTGATCTGCTGTGGTGACCCCTAACTGGGAAAAAGCCGAAAGAAGAAGACTGCACTTCTATTACCAAAAGTAGAATTATATGTAAAACATAGCCCTTTGTATTTTGGACCAAGTCTGGGGTCTCATTCGATCTTGTAACGTCTTTCACAGTTGTGGCAGAACTGTGATCTACAGCCAGATTTGAGCCTCATTTAGTAATTTATTACAGCATTACTGGTAAAGTTCAGCATAGTCTGGTGCTTTAGTCTGTGGCAGGATTGCCGTAGTGGCAGTATTCTGAATTCTGCTCCAAGATTTGTGCTTTGGTACTTTTCATAGCTGCAGATACCTGCTTAGAGTTGCGTTCCCGTGCCTTCCCATTTACCTTGATACTGGTTTTCCCCTGTTCTTAGAAACTGCTCCCAACAAACATTAAGCTAAAAATTGCCGAAATTATAACCATAGGACTAGACCTCCAGTCGGATTTTTTTCCCATCCTTCCTGCCCTTCTCTTGATGTTTTATAAGGATGTGTGTCTGCCTTCCTCCTATTTCATTGCTATTGTCTGTTGTGCAACCTATTTAAGTACTTCCCATCCACTGTTTTCTATATATCCATAATACTAAGTGCCAGTCCAGCAAATCAGTACTGTACTTGAGTAAACTTCCCTTACTGAAAATTGTTTCCAGCACACTAAATGGTACTACTATCAAATTTTAGCACTGTCTAACCTAGTCTAGTGCCAAACCCAAGGGACCACCTAAGGGGACCGTTGTATAACCCAGTCCATGACTTATAGTAGCCCACCCAAATACAGGTCCAGACAACACGGATATGCAATTTCCAAATTCCTCCATAGCCAGGTTGGTAGACATAGGCATCATAAGACAATGTAGCAATTGTCTCATGTTCACAGACAACTATTTAAATTCTTAAAGAAACAAATAATATATGCGAGACATGCACATACTCAATTTCAATGGATGCAAAAATCTTGCATACAAAGCAATTTATCAAGAATACACACACACAGACCAACCTACTCTAAGGCAATAAAAAGCAATCTTACCAAATGTCAAAGACCTCCTAGGCCTATAAACAGCAATGCCTATCCTTATCAATCTCCAAAGCACTCGCCAAAACCGACACAAAACACCACACATACGTCTACACCCAGTGCAGTCCCAAAAGCTAAGCCCATAAGGTACTTCAACACATTACCCAGGAATCATATCATAGGGGACTCCATCATACAACACACAGATGCCCCACGCACCAGACTGAACTAGGAAAAGATAACTGTTAGTTGCTTATCTGAAACCAGGATCCATAAACTTATTCACACACTCAAGTCACTACACCACAGGTACCAATATGATTCTATCATAGTCCATGTGGCCGTTAATGACTAAAAATGAACTTCCCTGGACTATATGAAGGGAGACACTGTTTAACTCTCTGAATGTGCATCTCAGGCATGTTATGACCCTTGCACTAAGCAGCTTTTTACTTTCTTCAAGGATGATGCCACAGTATGAACAAAAGATGATTGACTTCAGTAACTAGCTTAGTTTCTGATGTCTTTGCAAGGGGGTTAATACTTGACAGCATGGCAGTACATGGTTAGCACAACACGTTGCTTTGCAAAGAATGGTCTGCATATGTCACTAATAGACTTCCGAATATTGGCTAAAACTTTATGCACTCCTCCTAGAGCCTTTTTGAGGCAAGTGCAAATTGACAAACCTATCGACATAACAAATAAAACCCAAAGAAATGTAAAGGTGTTACTGCTGAATGACACGAAGCTAAACAAGAAGCTCCATACCCAACAAGCTCTCCTCACTCTGGAGAATATAAACATCTGTGCCACTACTGACACATGGCTTAAATCTACAGAAAGTACATTGGCAGTGCAAAGCTTCAGTGCTTTCCTTACGTTTACAACATCAGCTGCACATACAGAGACAAAAGATGGGAGGAGTCTCAATCTTCATTAATAACATGCATAATTCTACATTGGTTAAACACAATGATGCCCTATATAATAAATATATAAAATTTATTAGGACAGTACCATATCTTAGCAAGCTACAGGGCACACATTATGTCCTTAGAATCTCTCAGCTCATAACAATACCTACTGCAGACACTCACCATTAAACCAAATACCCTACTCATGGGATACTTTAACTACCCCTTTACAGACTGGGAAACGTACACTGCCTCATACTCACAGGCGCAATGACTTCTGGACTTTATTAAGACAAATACCTTTGACCAGATGGTGTGCACACTCAACACAGGTTCAAACATACTGGTCCTGGTACTTGCCGATATAGCATAGCGTTGCCCCCCACCCCCACCATGTCACAACCTCACTGGTGAGGTCAGACCACAAAGCTGTCTCCTTTGAAATAAAAATCAGCTCAATAACACCAGCAAACCCTGCACCAGTTAGAAACTTTTCCAAAGCATACTATATCATATTAAGAGAGAGTTTGTCAAAATTCAATGCCCCTCTCAACCCCATGTGCACAGCAACCTATGCAGTATTGCTCACAGAGACCCTGCACAATCATGTAAATGGCTGTATTGTGGCTGTTGTATGTACTAGATGTAATCCCAAAATGAATTCCAATAAACAAACCACACTGGATGAATCTTAACCTTAATAGTGTATATAACAAAATGAAAAAAGTTATGGCTAAAATCAGGAACAGCAACTCCCATAATGATAGCAGCTGTCTAATTAAGTGAAACAGGAAACTAAGATGACTGATCAAGTCCAACAAGGTCAATTACAAGGTTATGATAGCCTCAAAGGCTAAAGACAACCACAAGGCCTTCTACAGTTATGCCTGAAACTTCAAAGCCAGCACACACCTGTTACCAACCTGATTGTCAATGGTGCTATCTTCAAGGAGCACAGCAAAAAAGCAAATTTACTGGCTGACAAATTCAGCTCAAACTTCACCCCTACCTTCCCCCATGAAATACCTACTAGTATAACCCCCTAACTATTAACAAGGGGCAGGTCCTGATGGTGCTCACTGAGGCTAAAAAAAAAGTCTCAGAGGGGCCTGACAATATCACAGCATGCTTCCTAAACAGCTTGTGTCACTTTTCAACTATAGCCTCACAACAGGACTTCTACACTGAGAATGGATGACTGCAACAGTTATCCTACTTCATAAGGGTGGACTATCAATTGACCCAAGAAACTACAGCCCTATTAGTCTGACTAGTGTAATACGCAAAGCCATGTAATAAATGATCATGGAAATTATCAACAATGACATAGGCAACCTTCAGACACTGCACACAACCCAGTTTGGCCTTTGTTAGGGGAAGGTCATGCCTACTAACCCGGTGGAGTTCTCCTGAGAACCACTGCAATGGATGTGGGAAAAATGGTGCATACCACTGACCTGGACCTGGACAGGGCATTTGACACAATACCCCACTTGAACTGAATATAAACCTCTACATAACTCACCCCACTGCCAGATGGCTCACAGACAGGACCCAGAAAGTCAGAATTGGTGATATCACCTCCACTAAGAGACATATCACCAAACAGGTACCTCAGGGTTTCATGCTGGGACTGCTCCAATTTAGCCTCTACTTCTCATGGGTAAAGGCTAATGTCAAGGGCCTTTGTCTGACAAGTTCGAAGATGTCTGCAAACTGGGATTTCCCCCCATGACACTAATATCTTGTAAGAGGATCTAACAAAAACAAATGACTGGTGCCAAAGTCATGGACAAACCTAATGCCAAGATATGTATTATGGTGCCTTTTGGGAATCCAGGCTAATTACTCCATCAATAAGACATCCCTAACAGTTGACTCAGTAGTTAGAGGTCTAAGAACATATGTAGACAGTAATCTGGCCTTTGACCAATATGTGGCCAAGGTAGTAAGAAACTCATAATATGTCACCAAACTTATAAGTAACGGCATGGCATCCAGGTCCAAGGAAGTCATACTGCCACATTATTCGGCCCTTATCAAATGCATCAATAAGTATAACATCCTCTACAGCATGTACCTGACCAGGCATCAACTGAAACTTCTATAAAGTTTCCATACCAGAAGAATCTATGGTATAAACACATTGTCCTGTATGGATTGCCCTATCTCTATACACTGTCCCCTACAGGCTACTGAGAGGCAATATATGCCTGGCATACAAGGCATCCTCGGATCCATACATCCACAAAATGAGCAGCATCTGAACCACTAGATCCAATGATTTAAATTTTGCTTGAGATAGAAGTAAGACATATTAGCGAGAAAGATATATGTCTCAGAAGATCCCCATGCAATGAAACAGGCTACCCATCCATGTGAAGCAGAGTCCATCTGTAACCCTCTGTAAGTGTAACATTGACCAATGGATGTGAAACTGGAAATTCAACCAAAGTCTGGCCTCCATGTCTCTGACAGAGGCAGACAGTAATGCCCAGACTAACATAGCCACCACATAACCTCAAGAAATGTCCTAATTAATATACCCCCTCCTAATAAATACCCATGGCACATAGGGAAAAAAACTGGGTTGGTCTGCACTGCTAGGCTTGTAAAGGCCCTGTTGGTCATTAGCCTAGTATATACCTATGAACCTGTGAACTGTGAACAGTCTTAGGAGCAAACAATTTGCAGACATCTTAGGTCTGGATGTTTTGTTCTGCCCAGGGCAGAAAACACAACTACCATGAACATCTCTGGAGAGTATTTGCCTCCCACAATCACACTTGCCATTTTTTAAAGGCATAAAGAATAAAATAAAAATAGAAAGACAAAACTTAGAAGAAAAAAAATTCTCCATCAGGGTAAATATCTTAGCCCTGAATTCAGAAGCTGCACTGATCGATAAGAAGGCACTAACATTGATGCTGATATAGGAGACGTCTGCACGCATGAACGCAAGAAAGTCTCTGAATATGGCATGGAGTATGCACCTCATAGATCAGCATGCTCTTAGTGCCTAAGGGTTGGCATAGGGGAAAGGAACGTAAGATCTCGAAGACTGGCCTGATAGGTGGGACATCTACTTTAAAAGTCACAGATTTAATGACTACTACAACAGTAATCTAATTAAGGAAGTCATACTTTATCTGTGTGGATCAAAAGGAGGACAACTTACAAAATCTGTAATATGTTACCTACAACAGCTTTTGTATGGGCACAAAAAAGATGATATCTAGCAGTTAATGCAGGGTATTTAGTTTATGAACTGTTAGCATGCTGCTTACTGCAGTTCAGAGTTTGATTCTTTCAATCTCCATTTCCCAACGGTGTGACTTCTAGCAAGTCACTTAACCAGGCAGTACCCTTATGCAGCCCCCGAAAAGGGAATTTGTGCCAAGTGGGTTCAGCTGGTAAACAAATAAAATGAGTATGGGAGACTAAAATGCAAGTGTCAGTACAAGATAAAGGTATTCTGAGAAAGTAAATCCTTGTTATGCCATCCACACCTAGAATTAGGTGAGAAAATATTTGTGACAGACCCATGTAAAATGCAACAATGCTAGAAATACAAAAATATTTTTTCTGGATTTCTAATATCCACATACATATTAAAGGTAGAAAAAGAACATAAGAAAATGTCTGACATTTTTCAAACTAGATAAAGCAGATTAGAAGGAAACAACAAATGTTAACTTCTTAAAAATGTGTATATTTCTGAGAAGTTAACAACAAATGTTAACTTCTCAGAAATATACACATTTTTAAGGTATACATTTACCATGTGAGCATGTGCAAGACAAAAGCATTCCAAGAAACAAACATCTGTAAATATTTTTGCTGCAAGCAAGTCTGCTCTGGACTGGATGGTGGGATAAGTGCAGGGATAGTCTTCCAGGCTCTCTCTGGGTGTAAGCAGGTGTAAGAAAGCAAATGTTACAATATCAGCAATTAATTTCATCTATAGACAGGCAATCTAGCTGAGCCAAGGCCCCTTTACTGGGTGAATCAGCAGGATAACATAATTTAACATCTGAGAATAGATAAATGCTACATCTTCAAATATTATGTAGCACACTGTATTAGGAGATAAATTTACACAAGTGTGAAAGTACAGCAGGTTTACACAATGGTACTGCTCTGCACAAATTAACACATAAAGATGTAAGGAAAGGAAGAAGTATTACAAAAATTACTTCAGTTATGTTACGACAATGACTTATAAATTGTCTCATGTTGTATAAGAAAGCACCATTTCATGGCAAAATATATACATGTTGTACCATGGTGCTGCGGTTGCATTGTCGCCTCACAGTTAGACATTGCCCGTTCAATTCTCAGTTAGAGCGTCTTCTGTGTAGCGACATGCGTGAATGGGTGTTCCTTCGTTGAAGGCTGTGCGTTTGGCCCAGCAAGCCAGTACGTAAAAATCTACTGCCAATCATTAGCGGACCGGAGTTCCGCTGTGGTGACCCCTAACCGGGAAAAGCCGAAAGACACAAACAAACCATAACGTATACAGCTGTTACAGAAAGGCATACATAATACGGACAAAAAGTATTACAGTGCATCGCTGACATGAGCATAAAATGTGCCAGCATTTAAATACACAAAATTCATATTAAAATGCCATATACGTGAGGCAGTTGATGAACTATTCGCATGCTCAGGGGGAAAAAAACAGAAGATTCAGACTTTGTAGAATAAAATTGCAGGTCACATGCAAAGGAGATAATATGACTATTTCAATTTCAAAAGTATAACTGGAGTACAAACATCAAAGCTGCAAAACACTGCATACATGAAAAAGTTCCTCAATGCAAAAACACTCTAGTGTAAATAATGGTGATAAAGGCATAGCCGGCCTTAGGCACATGCCAACTAGGCAGCCGCCTAGGGTGCCGGTCTAGCAGGGGCACTTTTCCAGTATTTATTTGGTGTAGGTAGACCAGGATGGGGCACCAAGTAGTGTGTTAGGGGGTGCCGTGGAGCCCTTTTGCCTAGGGCACCAGTTGACCTAGGGCTACTAAAGGAAACAGGAAAAACAGTTCCCATTAACAAGAGAGTTGATTCTTCGGAAGGAAAAGTTTCAAACAGGTAATCCAGTTGGTGAACAATAAAAGTTCCAAAATGCAGAACAAAATCACTTCACTGCTAAAAGCTGAACCTCTTACAGTTTTCCCTTCTGCTAACACCAGAATACAGAAAGCTGAAACAAAATGACTGAAAGCAGAACTCTGTATATTGCAACACTATTGCACAGGCAACAATATAACAAATGAAGGAAAAAAGTTAATAGAATGACAAGAACAAAGCAATAAAATGCTAACATGCCCAGTCACTAATAAGGTACACAAAGTTTGAAAAACTACTGCAGAATCATTAAGAAGTAGTGAGGCAATATAAACAAGTCAAACAGATGAAAAGAAATGCCAGAACATAAAGATCAGTAACTTTACTTTTAGACCAGTCCCAGTACGGCTAATGCTTGTTCTGTGATTTTTTACTTCTTGCATAAAAGGTTAATTTTCCCAAACAATTAAATAAAAACAAGCACTTGGTCAACAAAGAAGAATACTTTTTCTTAGGCTGTTGCTCATTTTGATGCATCTCCCCCAGCCAAAAAAAAGTTGGTATCTAAGTCAAGACTGTTAAAAGCAATGGCACTGCTTCCTATATAGTTGCTCAGATGAAAACACTCAAGTATTAGCACTTTCAGAAACTGAAACAGATCCAGGTCAGCACAATGTTCAACACACAGCGTGCACAGCAAAGTTAACATAAAACTGACCATGGGCATCATAGGCAACCATCTGCCACCATCTTGGGCATTCTGTCTTGACTCATTCAGTCATTCTAAACCGAAACATGTTTAATACAAGTACTGGAAGTCAGAACAGTCAATTTGTTTACTAAATAGCCCTCATGGTCCAAAAGGGCAAATAAAGAAGGTAATGAATAAAATCCAGCATGTACATGAGTTAGAGACAGTAAGAAGGAAAACAAAGGAAATTATTTTCATGAATGAGAGTAGCATGGAGTAATTAATACAGACAAAAGTGAAAAATGGAATGGAGTCCGGTAAAGGATAAAGTATGGCATGTAACAAGTAGCAAGTATTACATTCAGCTATAAAAAGTGTAGTAGACAACTTACTGAAGGAACTGGCTGGAGTGGGAGCGAGTGACTGGCATTGACTCACTCACTCATGTTGGAAGACCAGAAGGCAGTCAAGTCCTTTACAATATGAACAACTAGAAGAGGCCGGGTACTGCAGTGAAAAGGCATAAGGAGAAAAACACTGCATACTCACCAAGCAGCAGGCACTGTAATGCACATGACCAGGGACACAGCACTGCAGCCACTTTGTTTGGCAAGGCTGTCATGATTTACAGAGACTTTGGCCATTGTAAAATCCAGGTGTCTTCCTGGACAATGGCCTCCCACAACAGGGGCCTAACCCAAGAGGAAGAAATAGGATTCATTTGGTAGGTGGACTGATGCAGCCACACAGAGAAAAAAGATAAAGCAAAAAAAAAAATGAAAGACAGTAAGACTGCTGAGGCCAAAAAAACATATACCCTCTAACCGGATAACTATCAGTAAACATTATAAGACACTAGGAAGGCATTAATAATATAGTTTTTATTTATTTATTTACGGACATTTGATTACCGTGAAAGTCCGACTGGGTAGGCCCAGGGAGAAAGCTCCAAAATTTTTGAACCGAAGATTTGTGCCATTTGACTACATTTCCTTAACAATTTTAATTTAAAACTCAAATAAGGATTTAAAAAAAAAACAAAAGGCACAGCAGAACAGTTTGCCTATAATGATTTTCTCTGTGGTCAGTCCAAGAACCATCTATGAGTGAAGCATTCTCCAAACATGAGAAATGCAGTACAGTAAGCAAATAAAACCAACTGTTACTCATTCCCATTGTTTTTGTTTATTGCATATGATAAAATTAAACATCAAGAAGCCCCAGTGTTCGACTTTCTCTACTGTTTTCTGCCATACCATAGGTGGACCCTACAACATCAACTCTCACTCTAATTCAAAATAAACAATTCCTGTAACTGGGCTCCACAGCACAGAGAGATGAAGCCCTACTGTGCACTAGGTGTCCTAGGACTGATTAGCAGATCAGGTTATTGAACAGTTGGTGGCAGAGTGATGGAAGTGAGACACCAATGTCACCCTGCATATCCTGGGTAAGGGGCTTATACAGGTCTCACTGCAGAAATACTACCTGGGGGAAATCTTTAGATATCTACTCAAAGCATAAAAGAAGGATACACTGCTAATGTCTGCAATGAGCTCAACAGGTTTGAAAAAGTGCACAATCACACTGCATTCAACACAATAGCAATTGCACCACATCTCCAAGCCAATGGGTTTAAGTTAATAGCAAACAAAATGTTTCAACTGTCACTGAAAGAAGGCCATAGTTCTCATCTCTCGTATCCCTCACCAAGGATGCCGAGATGTCAGGTGGAGGGAAGGAATAAATGGGTCAGTATGGGACTGGAGCTTGACAGTTGCAAAGGGGACAGGAGTCTATCACCCTTAGGTAGACAGTCCTGGAAAGCCTGCACTGCTAGAAGGACAACTCTCATCTCAAAGACATGGATGTAAAGTCAGGCCTCCACAGGTGACCAACTACACAACTACATTGAACTGTCATCCCCTGAAATACCTCACCCCCACCCTAGAAAGGAAGTATCCATCGTTACTGTGGCCAAGGGTGTTAGTGGACAAAAGGGTCTCCTCTCTGTAACTGATGGAGAAGTTATCCACCACCTTATATGATTTCTGCATACTTCAATGACACAGATTCTGGTATGGAGGGAATGAAAACTCTAACCACTGGATTGAGAGAGTCCACTGTAACACTCACATGGGATATTTCACGTGTGGAACTAAAGTGATAGTAGAGGCCATAAGGCCTAATAAATGAGGAATCAATCTTGCTTGTGGACAGGGATGCTGAATTATATCAGAAGCCATCAGTCTTAATGACAGCAATCTTGCTGTTGGGAGTTTGGCAATTTGTTGAAATGTACTGATAAGACATCTTATGAATTCTATGTGCTGAACTGGGAGCAGTTTACTTTTCACATGATTGACTGTTATCCCTAACTGATCTGCAAGATGGAGTAGAAATGCTTGATGCTGTAGCAGTAGATCCCTGGAAGTAGCAGTAAGGAGCCAATCATCTAGATATGGGAAGACTTGAATCACTTGCAGTCGTAGATGAGTCACTACCACTACTATACCCATGAACACCCGGGGGGTTGTGGTGAGACCAAATGGCAATACTCTGAATTGGTAATGACTGACTCCTAGCCTTAAATGGAGAAATTGCCTGGATTTCCTTTGAATTTTTATACAGTAGTAGGCATCTTGGAGATCTACAGAGCACGTCCAATTGTCCTTCCCCAGCAGAGGTAGCATGGATTATACCATACCTATCCAGAACTTCGTCTTTTTGATAAACTGATTGAGGTAGCTGAGGTTCCCAGTCTTCTTTGGAACTAAAAAGAACTTGCAATAGATTTGGGATTCTATCTGCTCTGACAAGACCTGTTGGATGAGTGGAGCATTGGGAATCTTTAATATTTTCTTTGGAAGATACAAAAAGGGAATGGTATAGCCTCTGGTAATTATCTTTAACAGCCAGGAATCTGAAGTAATGATTTGCCAGGATTGTGGGTGCAAGGTTAAATGTCCCCGACTTCCTCCAGAGTGCAGCATCTGGGCAACCCTTCAAGAGCATTGATAGGAATTCCCAGTGAAGGGACCATGGAAGCTCTAATTCTGTAGTCTGCCTCTGTCTCTGGGGTGACATCCATTCGAGTTATCTCCGCTTCTACCTTGGGGGGGCTATCCCCAAGTATCTTGGTGAAAACCCTGTGATTTCCTAAACCACATTTTCTTGCCTCCCCTTTGAATCCTGCTATAGGATCTTTGTGAGGTGGAGAAACAGATTCCTATGGCACACAGGGCATTACCATCTTGCTCACTACCAGTAAGCATCGCTAACTCTGGGTCCAAAAAGAGTGGAACCATCAAAAGGGGAATTTATAAAGGATGCAGTGAAACAAAACTTTCTGCAAAATCACATAGCTATATTCAGACATGCCAATACATGGTAAGGCCTGTACCAGCTTGCTCTTGCTGTGCTGGACAGCAGCTCAATGGCTACATTAGAGGAAGATGGCAGGGTAGACATTTGGGTGTCTACTGTTTTTTTGATATCTGAAGGCAAGTTACCTGAGAGAGACTTGGAAATCTCCTTGATCAAGTCCTTCAGAAAATGTGTCAAGTGTGCAAGGTAATTTACCACTCTGAGAGCAAAGGTCACTTAAGCATAAGCCCATTTCCCTAAGCTGTCCAAGGCCCTGTAACTCCCTGTAAGGGAGATAGACAGAAGAACTCTCCTCAGACAGTACTTTCTTTGTGGCTTCTGCTACTACCATAGCATCTACTGGGGGTCCTCTTGGCCAGTGCTTCCTATCTTTCAGAGCTGCTAAAATACTGGAATATCAGGGTCCTTCCATTCTCTCTGTGCCAGGAGACCTATGAGCGCATCTGGAGGGGGAACTACTCACAATGCTGATAAGCCAGACCTAAAAGCTTTGAGAAAAAGAGTCGCCCGGAAAAGGAGTTTCAGTGGACCATCCCCTCTTCTGCTTCATCATTTCCAAGATGTCCCCAAATGTGACTTCTTCTATGGAGGGAATATGGGGGATCCTTTTCCCACATCCAAATCAATGTCCTCAGTAACTAACTCAGGAGAGGAGTCTATGTGCTTCCATTTGCATGTCTGTTTCCTTGGAACATGTCTTGGGGGTTCTGGTGGAGACAGGTCAAGATATTTATGTGCTCAAGTCTCTCTTAAGTATCCCACACCCCCTGCAGTTTTATCCCTCCTGAAACTGCTCCCCTGTCTGTGGTGATTGACTGTTTTGAAGCAAGAAGGGAGATGGGGAAACCTGGATTCAAGTATATCTGTTGTCTTCATCACAATATCTCTTTTGTAGAAAAAAAAAACAGCACTGGGATTTGAAAAGGTAAAGGGTGTAGATGCTGGGACCAAAGAGATTTCAGATACCACTGTATCTTTCTCATTTAGAGTCTTGCCGGGGTATCATGAGAATCATACATGATGTGGGAACCAAAATCCTGGTATTCCCTTCGTGCAGACTGAAGTTTGAGTGCAAAACCTGAGAAACAGACCTACATGAAGATCAATTTTTCCTGTAGAAGAAAAGCTCTTTGAACTGAGGTGTCTAGTCAACACTCCAAGAACACAATCCTGTGAGAGGGAGTTGAGAAAGACTTTTGAATGTTCTCTTGGAATCCCAGCTTGAGTAAGAGATCTCTCACCCAAGAGAGAAATTCCTGATACTTAGAAAAAAATACTCTGCAAAGATAAGCTAGTCATTGAAACAAGGAAAAAAAGTGGATATCCTGTAGCCTGCAATGAGCTGTAGCTGAAGCTAGACACTTGGAGAACACTCCTGGTGCAGTCGATAGTCCAAAGGGCAAGGCAGAGAACCAATAATGCGATCCAGACACACAAAACCTTAAGAAACGTCAGAAGTCTGGATGAATTGGGATATGAAGAACAAGTGGAAACAAAGGAATCTGATTTGAAGAATGACCCCCCCTGGAAAGGAGGAATTTCCTCCCACTGCCATCTGTAACCTTGATGAATGGTTCTCAGAACCCATTTGTAAGAAGCAACCTGTTACCAAAGAGAAAAATGGAGATTCAGACTTTCTGAAAGAAAAAAGGGGCAGGGGTTGGGGGGGGGGGGGTTCACAAGGGCTCTTGAAGAGTCATTCAGACCAGAGGGATTGTCCTTGGTTTTGGGATGTTCAAGACTTCTCTTTGGATCCCCCTTGCCACTTCTTCTTTAATATCTGTTTACCTGAATTTGTTGAGACTGTTTAATCTGTTTTTGCCAACATTGGATGAGGATATAGAAAATTCCTTGGACAATCTGGAAAATTAGAGCTGTGAAATCTTAAAAAGAGATTCCCTGTATCATAGGTTCATATGTTGATACTAGGCTATCTGCCCTAGGGCATTTATAAGCCTAGCCAGAGTGTGTTTGGCTTTTGCCTCCCTTTTATATTAGTTAAGGTCACAGAAGATAGCCCTTTTAAAGTTAGTTTACTGTGCCTCTGTCTAGCAAGGACATAGAAGAGATCCCAGGGGTAAACTTACCATCCCCCATCCACTCGTCAAGATTTCTCTTGAAAAGGGTCAGTGAGGGGCTCTGCCTAACATGGATTGGGATCCTGTTCCAGAGTGAGGGGAGCCTTTGGGATATGAATCTGTCCCTCCAGCATGTCCTATTTATTGTCGTGCTGAGGTTTAAGTCCCTGCAGCGTGTAAGCTCTAAGGGATTTGGATTTCCTGAGGTGGAGCATGTCCATTAATTCTGGGTTGGACATGGCTTTATACGTCAGGCATAGGTTGCCTCTGAGTAGGCGGTAAGCAACTGAGTAGAGCTGGAGTTTCTCTAGCCGAACTGCATAGGGCATCTGTTTGAGGCCCTTGATCCTCTTGGTGAGGTACTTTTGGGGTCTCTCGAGTTGTTGCAGGTGTCGGGTAAGGTACATCCCAAAGGGGGCATTGTATTCAATTATGGGCCTGATGAGTAGAGGGGCACAATGACCTCTCTTGATCTAGATGTGAACCCTTTTGTGATAAGGTGGGCTATATAGAAGGTCTTTCTAACCACTTTGGCAACGTGATTGTCAAAGGACAGATTACTATCTACTTGGGTCCCCAAATCCCTAATTACTTCTTCCGTACTTAATGGATTACCACCTATGTGGCAATTTGTGGGCACTTTGTTTTTCCCAAAGGGGATGACTATGCACTTTTTGTCATTTAGCTTGAGGCCATGGCTCTGGCACCAGGTATCCGTCTCTGTGAGACCTTTTTGGAGGATGCTTGTGTCAGCCGGAGAGTCAATTACGGCTCTCAGTTTGCAGTCATCTGCGAACTTGGTTAGCCATAGTCCTCCTGTGTTAGCCTGTACCTCAGAGAAGTATATACCGAACAAGAGAGGTCCTAGGACTGAGCCTTGTGGGACGCCACTTGTAACTGGTTTTGAGTCTGACATGGCACCTGCAATTCTGACCATGTGGGTTCTATCCCTGAGCCAGTTTGCAACCCATCTTGTGACATAGGGGTTGATATTTAAGCTCGTGAGCTCATTTATGATGCCAGAGTGGGGTATTGTGTCGAAGGCTTTTGCGAGGTCCAGGTAGGCTGTGTGAACTACCTACCTTTCATCTATGGCCTTAGTAACTGTTTCAAAGAAGTCAACTAGGTTTAAGAGGCAAGATCTGCCCTTAACAAAGCCGAATTGGGTAGGATCCAGTGTCTGGAGGTTCCCAATGTCTTTGTTTAGGAGTTTCATGATGATACGCTCCATAGCTTTGCTGACGATACTAGTCAGGCTTATGGGGCGATAGTTACCGGGGTCTGTTGTGGCACCACCTTTGTGGAGCGGGACTACTGTTGATGTATGCCATTCTTTGGGTGCATATCCTGTAGTAAGGATGAGATTGAACAGTGACTTTTATGTGAGGGTTCAGTTCTTGGAGCTCATGTAAGACGCAGCCTGGGACACCGTCCGGTCCCATTGATGCTGTGTTTCTTGCTTTTGAGAGGGCAGCTTTCACCTGTGCATCTGTGATGTCAGGGAGGCTACATTCTGTTGGGATGGACATTTGCTCTTTTGGGGGGAAGGGGAGGGAAGTTTGCACTGAACCTGTCTGCCAGGATGTTGGCAATGTCTGTGGGTTCATTGTATTTTTTGTCATTTTGCACTAACTCAGAGCATATCTGGGAGTTGCCACCCAGATTCCTGACATAACTTAAGAAAGCCTTGTGATTATCTTTAGCGGCTTGTGCAATTTTTCTTTCGAAGCTGGCCTTGGATGATTTTATGAGGGATTGTAGTTGCTTGCTAGTACTGATCAGAGATGCCTTTCCTTTTTGGGATTTTGCTCTATCATGTAGTAGCTTCCTCCTTCTGTTGTATAGCTTATTTATGGCCAGGGTCCACCAGACAGGTCTCCTGCCTTTGGAGGAGTGAGTCTTGGTTTTATTTGGGATAGCGTGATCCATACATTCCTGTAGGTGTCCATAGAATGCGTTTGTAAAGGATTCTGCGGTTTGGGCAGTATTTTCCACTGGCCCGGGGGCTTTGAAGGATTCCACCTCGGTTTTGAGAAGTGTGAAGTTTGCTTTAGAGAAGTTTTTCACCGTGGTTTCCTTGGCTGGGGGTGGGGACAGGATATGGATGCCCAGTGAGATTAATTCATGGTCTGATCTTACCAATGAGGGGTTTACCTCTGGTATGGAACACAGAGTCCCCATGTTGGTGATGACCAGGTCCAATATGTTGTCCCCTCTTGTGGGCGTGGTGACCAATTGTTCCATAGCATTTGAGTTTCTAAATTCTAGGAACCGTTGGGCTAGGGTGTTGGGGCTTGAGTAGTTTTCCCAGTCAATGTTTGGGTAGTTGAAGTCACCCAATATTATGGTGTTTGGAGAGACCTTCATATTCTCCAGTGTTCTCAGGAATGCCGAGTGGGGTTCCTGAGTTTGGGAGGGTGGTCTGTAGCAGGCAACAAACTGAAAGGCAGTTTTGCCCACTGTTAGTTGCACATGGATGGTCTCCGATGCTTCGTGCAGTGCCACTAACCTGGAGGTGTGGGTATCTTTGATGAATATGGATACACCACCTCCTTTTGTGATTCGGTCCGAGTTTTGGGGCCGAAAAGCATGGTATGAAGTAGAATCTGGTAGTGCTGGGGTGCTCTCAGGAGCCTTGCACCAGGTTTCTGTTACTGCACAGATATCGATATTCTCCATAGTGAGGAGAGCCTCGAGTGCGTGCTTCTTGAGATTTAGACTTCTGGCGTTGAGCAGCATTACCCTTAGTTTTTTTTTTTCCTTGTGTTGTCTATGGAGGTGGGTTTGTCTTTTGAGCCTTTTTTCAGTTTCCAACATTTGATCCTTGATGCTGCCCTCACACTCCTCCTCCTCCTCTAGATCACCAACATCATCCTACAGACCACCATTCTATGCTGCCTAACTACACTTTTCCCCTATCACCACTTTACAGTCTCCAATCTCCTTCAAACTGGCCCTCCTGCATAGGATATAATCCACCTGTGTGCATCTTCCTCCACTCTTGTAAGTCACCCTATGCTCCTCCCTCTTGTTAAAGTACATATTCACCACAGCCATGTCCATCCTTTTCGCAAAATCCACTGCCATCTGACCTTCTGCATTCCTTTCCTTAACACCATACCTAGCCACCACTTCCTCATCCCATCTGTTCCCTTCACCAACATGCCCATCTAAATCTGCTCCAGTCACCACTCTCTCACCCTTGGGTACAGTCATTACCACTTCATCCAACTCACTCCAAAATTTTTCTTTCTCATCCATCACACACTAAGCTTGCGGAGCATATGGACTAACAACATTCATCATTACACCATCAACTTCCAGCTTCATAAACATCACTCTATCAGACACCCTTTTCACTTCCAAAACACTCCAGGAATGCTATTCCTTCAGGATAACCCCTACTCCATTTCTCCTCCCATCCACACCATAATAAAACAATGTGAACCCACCTCCGATACACCTGGCCTTACTCCCCTTCCATCTGGTCTCTTGCACACACAATATATCAACCTTCCTTCTGTCCATCATATCAGCTAGTTCTCTCCCTATACCAGTCATACTGCCTACATTCAAAGTTCCTAACCTCACTACCACACTCCTAACCTTTCTCCTCCCTTCCTGCCTTTGGGCATGCCTTCCCCCTTTTCTTCTCCTTCAGCCAACAGTAGCCCAATGTCCACCAACACCCTGTTGGCTAACAGTACTGGTGGTGGTCATTGTTAACCTGGACCTCGATCGATCCGGTATGTAACTCTGTACTGTTGTCCACATATATCATTTGGCGGACGTTTTACACCAGATGCCCTCCCTGATGCAACCCTTCCCATTTATCCGAGCATGGGACCGGCACAAAGAAATCCACTGGCTTGTGCATCCCCAATGGCTGGGTTGAAGATATGTAAAACAGTAACCCAACAAAAAGAAAGAAGGAAAAGTCCCCACTTATCTGCCACAGGTTCTGTAGCAGAAAAAATGCTTCGAACAACTTCATACACTGAATTCTTAAGGGTAGCGTTCCAACTAGCAGCAAAGATGTTCTGAGACTTAGGCACTCACACATCACTTATGTACCTTATGTCCTGAACGCAGGACAAAAATCTGACATATGGCACTTGGAGGGCCTAAGGCTTTGGTATGGTGGGTGGACTTATGGCTATCCTCTGTAGGATATCCCTTTAGTAAGGAATACCGCAACACTGATAAGGAAGGACATTTCTGTGCAGTATGTAATTTCCAGTTACTTAACTGTCGATCTCCTGTGTTTGCGAAAAGGGTTCTTGTTAAAAGGACTACAGAAAGGTCTCTTGTTAAAGGAACAGCAAAAAGCCATTTCCAACAAAGATCACTGCCATCAGAAATCTGTTTCATTTCTATGAAATGCAGCAACCCTGGCGTTACTTAAAATTTGTGAGGGGGAAATAATCCTACTCATTTGAATAATGGGCTCAAACCAGAATTGCATTATTTTTGTGTTTGCTTGGAATCAACAGGTTGCTTTACCTTTGCTGAATAAAACACTGATCTACACTGTTTAAGGTTAAGGAAATGAAACATTGGTAGAAATGCATCTACCTATCCCTCGTGTACAAGGAGTGCTTAATTCTACTGCAAATATCTGCTGAATTCATTTCATTAGTGTTAGCATGTTCTTTTACTTTATCTGCTTCCTGACCTAGAGTAACAGGTAAGCAACATAATGATGTAAATGTGCAATAATTGTACACTAACAGTTTTTCAAAGTAGTAATCCCCACAGATTATGTTACAGTTAACCACCTTAGACTATTTGCTTGATAAAGGGGTTTGACAGCATTCACACTCACCAAATGTTCATAATTTAAGTTACACATTTGTCTAATTTGCTGTAGGCATTATCAACATCTGTAGATATTTATCATAATCATCATTAGTATAAAAGCTGCATACTACCACAACTGACTCAAAAGCTGTTAAAAGTCACCTTTAGTGCAAGCACAGGTATACTGTTTGACTATACATACCGTCATCCAATGCAGTCTTACCTAAACTTTTAGGTCAGAAATTAAAAAAAAAATCACACATACAGCAGGCTTATATGCCTAAAATGTGCTTTCTGATGTATCCCATATAAATCCATTTATAGTTGTCACAAGAAAAATTACATAAAAAAAAAAAAAAAAACTTTACAGAAACAAAATAAATTTACTATTTGCCAATATAGCATTTTACCACTTGTTACAATTAGCCCTAGATGCAGTTTTGTTTGTCCTCCCACTAGCACAACTACGAGCTATAGAACATGGCTTGACAAATTTAATTTACTGTATGTTATTTTAGCCTCTGAAATGTATGTCACTAGCGTAATGCAAATGTATTTACAATTTACCTTAACTCAAGAGACCATTATTCCTAATTCTCTCACTTCTGTAAATCAGGGAGAGTAAGCGGACTGTAATTAATAATTTTAAAGATTTTTGTTGAATACATTAACAATAGGGTGCAGTAAAAGTATTATTTTTTCTGTAATAGCCAAATACTTCTATTGTTACGTCAACATGGTTTGTAATTAACATGTTGGTATACTCATTTAAAATCAGTCAGTCTTACAACTTCATAACTTCTGTCAACTTTGCGGACACTTCAGGAAATTTTCACTTTATTTTACATCACCTTCTGATACCGGATGTAATTCACGAACGACTCTGAGGTACTTAGATCTCTGCAGTAACCCGTCTTAAATATAATCATTGTAATTTATAACACAAGCCTGTAGAAATGCTGTGTAGTTACATATTTCATATTTATTAGCAGTCATATTTTACTCTAACTTCTCAGCTCATACATCCTGTCTATCTTGGGTATTTTAAGGTCAGATAGTTCAGTCATTTTCTCAAGGTTTGTTAATATTTTAGTTAAGCTTAGTTACTCTTGTATTAGCCAGTAACGGCATTCACAAAAATGTTTTATTTCACTTTATGACTGAAAGCTGGCACATAATTAATTTAAAGTACTTAAAAGAATCATTCCAGCTAAACAGTTTTTATATTGGTGTTTACTGTTAAACTGGTTACAATATTTAAGAGCACACCTGCTGAATACAGAGTTACTGCATGCCCATTCCTGTAATAGATATTGGGATGATGGACATATCAAACAGTGCAACAGCTACATGAAATATGCTACGGACATTCTCTTAACGTTTCACAAAATGTAATCTGCAAGATGAGTTTTATATAAAAATGCAAGAAAGGAAACAATCAAACTGGCATTAATAAAAAAGGATATTAATCGTAATTTTGTTACAGAGAACAATTTTTTTTCCATTTACAAAACAAACAATGTGCAGGGCATCATTGTATCATAGAGGGATAAAGCTCTAACTATGGCCCACACGACGTGGGCTCAACCGGCATCTGAGGCACTGGCAGGGAAGGATGGGCATTTGTTTAGGCATTCCCACTACAGGGTGAGGTCCATAAAGGGGAGTAACCCTCAGACATGAAACAGGTGAATGCAGGTGTGGGGAACCACACAGTAAGTCATAAATGACAAAATCTCAGGTGGAAGCAGTCGATGGCAGAACACCCACAGAATGCTTTTTGGTTCCGTGCTGGCCATGGCCACAGTCTTAGAACAGAGAAAGTCCAGGGGCTGTATGACAGAGTGGTAGTCGCAGCAATAGATAGAGGCAGTAGGGTAAACTAAAAAAACTGAAGCAGAAGGGGAAACAACAAAAAAAGTGTGTAACACATGAAAATTAACCACTTTGACAGGTAACCATACTTGAAACAGTACAGTTTTTTGAATGCCAAATGCTCAGATACCACCACCTAGCTGGAGAGTATAATCATGAAAGGAGGTCGCTGGAGTCACGGTTTTGCCTACTTTCTTGAGATGCAAAAACTCTGATCATGATTAAATTGAGAGTATGGGTGAATAAGGCAAAGCTCCAAGGAAAGAATATGTCTCACTTCCACAGAAAAAACAAGCCACCTTCAAATTGAAATATACTGCACTATTTTCAATCAGTCTACATTTGAAGAAAATTATTTGACTGTGGTCAAGTGACAGAGAATCAACCAGCTCTGGAACAAATTCAGAGGAAAAAAGCGGGGAGTCAAAATCTGCTGCTAAACGCTAGGAGCTTTAACCAAAAACTGCACACCCTAGAAGCACTTCTATCACTGGAAGATGTCAATGTCTGTGCAGTCACAGAAACCTGGTTCAAGGCCTCAGAGAGTATCCTGGCCTTGCAAGGCTACAATGCCTTCTGCACCTTCAGAGTGCAAAATGAATGTGTGAAAACCAAAGGAGGAGGTGTTTATATCTATATTAGAGATAAATTAATCTCCCGTCTAGTTAGATTGGACAACTCCATGGAGTTACTCCAAGTTCAGGTTACGGTGGGTAAGACCCCCCCACTCAAGCCATAGCCAGTTACAGAGCCACCTTCATGGGTCATGACTTGCATAAAGCCTACTTGACCAAACTGGAGACCGAACACTCGGGTTATGGGGGATCAACTGGGAAACCTTTGCTAACCTTAACTTGCTTGCGCAAAAGCTCCTTGACTTTGTTAAGTCAAATGCCCTGGAACAAACTGTTCAAACCCAGACAAGAGGAACAACCATACTAGATATGATCCTCACTAACATGTCAAACAGATGCACTACTGCAACTGTCAAACCCTCATTAGTTATATCTGGTCACAAATCAGTCACCTTCGAGCTGACACTAACAACAGAATTCACAATGGGCAAAATCAGACTAAAAAAACTCACCAAGGCAAACTATACCCTCCTAGGTGAAGTTATAAATTGCATTCTGAGCCCCAACCCCCAGCTGGAAGTGATAACTACACCGAAGCTTACACTGCAACCCTGTACAGTCACTTGCATAAGTGTATAGACTCGGTTGTACAAGAAAGAATCAAAGCCAGAGCCCCAAGTAAAAACAAGATGCCATGGGGGACATGCAGCATTAACAAACTTTATAATAAACAAAAAAAAGTTGCTGTCCAAGAAAATAAAGGTGAGACCCCAACAATGGAAAAGCACCCTCCACAGTCTCAACAGGCAAATAAGACAACCTGCCAAATCCTCTAAGGGCTTCTTCGAGAAAAACTTAGCAAGCACAGCCAAGGATAACCATAAGGCCTTTTACTCTGCATACATAGCCTAAAAGGTAGGGCCCAAGCATGTGCAGAACTAGTGACCAATGGTATCACACACACTGATCCCACAGAGATAACAAACCTGTTAGTGGATAGGGCTGGTGAAAATTTCACTCCCTTATCCACTCCAAATCTATCACAAACATTCCCCCACCCCAAATATCTGAAGAACAGAATAAAAACACAGCCTCTATGGGACCGGACAGCATCCTCGGCTGTCTTCTAAACAAGATAAAACATGAACTAGCATCACCATTAAGTACCCTTTTCAATCATAATCTAAACACAGGCTTTGTTCCTGCAGAATGGAAAAAACAACAGTTGCTCCCCTCCATAAAGGTGGCCTAGTAACAGACCTGTGGAATTACAGACCCATAAGTCTGAACAGCTTCAGCTGTAAGGCTATTCCACATATCATTATGGGCCTCATAAATAAAGACATAGGTGACTTCCAAACCCTGGATCCTAATTATCTGGCTTTGTTAAGGGCAGATCCTGCCTGTTAAATCTGGTGGATTTTTTTCAAAAATGTGACCAGGGCCATTAACGAGGGCAAATCTGTGCGCACAGCATACCTTGACATGGCAAAGGCTTTCGACACAATTTCACACTCAGGCATTTCCAATAAACTTAGTAAACTGAAAGTAAACCCCATTTGTTGTAAGATGGGTTGCAACTGGCTCACAAACCAGACACACACGATCAAAGTGGGTGACTCCACATCAACCAGCAGACCTGTTACCAGTGGGATGCCACAGGGGTTAGTGCTGTGCCCCCTACTGTTTGGTATATACTTCTCAGAAGTTAAGATCAAAACTAAGGGGTTGTGGTTGACCAAGTCTGTAGACAACTGGAAACTGGGTGCAATTATGGAATCCCCAAATGATGTCAATATACTCCAGGAGGGTCTTACGGAAACCAGTGACTGGTATCTTAGTCACAGTCTCAAACTGAATGCAAAGAAATGCATCATCATTCCCTTTGGCACAAACAATGCCTCTTCTCACTATCAAATCAACAACAATACCCTTGCTACCCACAAAGTAGTAAGGGACCTGTGATCACAAGATGACTTTGACCACCATGTGTCTACTGTAGTAAGGAAGACTTTCTACTTAGTACATTTGATTAGTAAAGGCATTGTCTCAAGTGCAAAAAAGGTTATAACCCCTCTATACTTGACCCTAATACAGCCCATAATTGAGTATAATGCCCTGTTTGGCATACACCATCCAAAGCACCTGCAGCAATTGGAGAGACCTCGGAGCTTTCTAACTGAGAAGATCAAGAAACTCCTGCATCTGCCTTACACAGACTGACTAAAGTCCCTGTCACTATACTCTGTATCATATAGACTTCTTAGTGTAGACTTATGTCTGGCAATCTCAGAGCCAAACCTAATGAATTCGCTGCACATTCATAAATCAAACGGGACTAGAGCTACCCATTCCAGGGACCTAAATATGGCCTGTGTCTTAAATAGGACATGCTAGAGGGATGGATATATCTCCCACAGACTGATATCTTTGGAATAGGATGCCTATTCACGTGAAACAGAGCACTCCAGGTCAATAGCCTAGTAATTTCCGATGATCCTATTCAAGTGATTCTCAGAAACTAAAATATGCACGAAGTGCAAAGCACCAACAGTATACTAACAATATTAATTTATGAAGAAAACACAAATAAATACTTTCTTAAATGTATAATTTATTATAGAGAATACAAACCCATAAGCATTGCCCTCAGAAATCAAAAAAGAATAATATACTGTTAATCAGCAAGTCAATGCTTACGAATTGAGGTACGTTTCTAATATTAGTGGCTCAACAGATGGCACACATACCTTTGGTGCTGGAAGATCAGAAGGTTGTGGGTTCTATTCCCACACCAGTTACTGGAATCATTTTCAAATACTGGTACTGCAGTGCAGCAAAAGGAGGGTGCTACATTCCTGAGTGTGCCACCATTCAGATGAGATGCTGAATTGGTGGTTCCTCAACTGGGTGAACAAGATTTCAAGTTACTTACTGAAAAAAAAAAAAAAAGAAAACAAAAAAAGCTTAGAGGAAGCTCCCTGCCACCCTGGCCAAATGCGCCCTCGTCAGTATGAACACCGCCTAAAGTCTCCCCTGAAAAGAGGACACTGGCCTAGTCAGATGAACCCAGTCAAGAAATAGTAAATAAAGTAAAATTATAATGTTTTCTTTGTCAACAGCAAATACAGAGGACGCCATAATAGCTAAAATTCAAACTAAGAAGTAAAACAGAAAAATATAAACAAGGCTGTGTTAAGAGATATGGTACCATAACTTAAAGATTGGTTGTTCATTTAAGAGCATCCAGTACATGAAATGAGCTTATAAAAAAGTTATTTAACTTGGGGAAAAAGCACACACATTCATCCACCATGTATCTACCAACTAATGCAACTACCATCATGGGTGCCAGACCTTGAGGTTGAATTAGAAATAATTTTGTTGGAAGCCTATTTAATCAGGCTGTCATGATCAAACGTGCTTTGTTTAATCAGACTTTGAACTTCTAAATATAGTGCCAAGAGCTGTGAAAGCCCAAAAGCAAGATATGATATGAAGGCCCACTTCCCACCGATGAACAGAAATGAAACACCGATTGTAAAGGCTGTAACACTGGTACAGGTGTCTTGTTATAACGCTACCCTTTTGGTAGAAGTTAGTTGCTGCCATTTTAATCTGTTTTCTTGTGTGTGTTGTGGGTATTCTTCCCATACTCTCCCTCTCATTTGTTTACAAAGCAGGCTATGCCTTGTGCTGCCAGAGGTTAGGGCACATGACAGGAACAAAGTAATACCATTAAGCTACACTCCCACATGTAAATGTAATCATCACCGTATTGTCATTTGTCTTTTTTACTTTGTGAAGCTTTTCTCCCCAGGCCTCCACTGAAAACGGGTTCCTGACCCAGTTGGTCTTTCCCGGTCAACAAATCCCAAATAAATAAATTCTGTTTTTCATACTTACTCACTTGTTAAGTTGTTTAATTGCAGTGGTCCTCAGACCTGTTACAGACAACCAGGACAAGTGCAAAGTTATATCTAGTACATATAAAGAGTTAAAAAGTGACCATCAATAAAACAAATTTAACTAAATTAATTAAATGAAAATTAAATTAAAATTAATTAGTTAAACAAACTACCTTTTTCCATCAGAATGCTTACTAATGCTCACAAATTCAAAAAAGATCTTAAACATTACCGGCTAAACTCCTGGACCTGTCCCTGTAAATACCCAACATAATTAATATCTCTTCTCTATTATCATTTACATACACTTACTGTTTATAGTCATTTAGAAGAAAACTCAATCATGGCAATAAAAGAAAGTCATATGGAACAAAGGATCACCTGTTGCTAAATAAAGTCATAATGGAGAACTGTATAAAGGGGAAGAACCTAAGTATGGCATGAAATGACTACAAAAAAGCATTTGCTGGTATCCCACATTCATGGATAAAAGAGTGCTTAGAAATGTATAAGATAATCCCTACACTGATCGACTATATTACAGTGACCATGAAACAGTGGCAGATCACTCTGCAATTAAACCATGATAAAGGACAAATTATTATTGCAAAGATAAAAATCCAAAGGGGGATGTTCCAGGTTGACTCCCTGTCACGTCTGCTATTCTGTCTTGCCTTAACCCATTATTTATTATTTTTTTATTTATTTTATATTTGTTAACCGGGTTAGTCTGGCTGAGCTTTTGGCTCATTTTCAGCAGAGACCCGGGGAGAAACGCTCCTCAGGAGTAGAAAACAATTTATTAAATGTTAGTAACATAGTAGTAATAATCAGCTATAGGATCTTACAAGCAGAGACCTGGAGAGAAAAAAAGCTCCTCAGGCAATTCAATTATACAGAGTATTAACAATTGGCAGACAAGTCTGTGAGTTGTTACAAACAAGGTTTTAAACGATTAGCAGAAGTAAATGTGACTAGTTACAATATTATTTAAGTTGCTTAAAGCAAAATGAGTTAATAGTTAGGCAGATGCTTATTTAAAGTGGGTAGGATCTAGTTGTATAGGAGTTTGGAAACAAGAAAGGAAAGTAGGAATGACTAGTAGGAGATGTAGGGGAGATAGAGTATAGGAGACAGACTAGAAAGGTAGGTTGTTTTGAGACTGTAAGTATTAATAGTGGTTGGAGATAGAGGAAGGGAAGAGGTAGAAGAGGCAGGGAATAGTGTTAGAGATACATGAAGATTGAGGTGGTAAAATAGGTGAAGGATGGTGGTTTCAGGGTGGTTGGCTACAGTGGCAAGACCACTTTGTTTTTAGGCATTTCCTTGTGGCTAATTTGAAACATTTGCTATGCTGGAGGGATTTTATTTCCAAGGGGAGTTTGTTCCAGGATATAGCTGGGTTATAGTTATAGAGAAGGCAGCCTATTTTAGTTTTGGGTTTGTAAATGTCTAATAATTCTTGATTTGAGGTGCGTAGCGTCCTAGCAGGGGAATATCTGGATATTACAGTGAACAGGCTGGGGCAGAAGGAGGGTAGATAGAGAATAGAGTGGATGATTTGTAGTTGGTACAGTTGGAGCAGCTGAGGGAATTCTAGCCAGTCTAGTTGCTGTAGTGCTAAGCAGTGGTGTGACTTGTAGGTTTGGTTAGCTGCAAATCTGGCAATCTTATTATAGGTAGTTTCAAGCTTGGAAATAAGTGCAGAATTTAGGTTTGTGAAAATGTGGCAGCTGTACAGGATTGTTGGGAGTAATAAAGCCTGGGAGAGAGTTATTCGGGCAGTGTTAGTTAAGTATTTCTTGCTACGGAAAAGGTGTCCAAGTTTCTGATGAGTTCTTTTTACCAAGTTAGTAATATGGAGATCAAACCTAAGCTGATCATCTATTGTAACACCTAGCAATTTAGTACTAGATTCAGCTGAGATGATAGTGTTGTTGCAGGGTAAGATGGTAAATGTACTTTTGAGTGTGGTGATGTTTTTAAGGAGGAAGAGTAAGAGCTTAGTTTTTTTTTATTAAGTATTGGTTTGTTATCACTAATCCAAGTCCCAATGGTGTGGAAGGATGCCTAGGTAGTTGAGTGAAGGTCAGTTGGGTTGTCAGCAATGGTTATAACAGTTGAGTCATCAGCATATTGCACAAGAGATGACTGGGGACAAGAGGAGTAGAGCAAGTTGGTGAAAATATTAAAGAGTAGTGGTCCAAGTATGGACCCTTGGGGCACTCCCATTTGTACAGTGAGAGGGGAGGATAGTGCAGAGAGCCATTTAACTGATTGCTGGCGGGTTGTGAGATAGCTGGAGAACCAGGAGACAGTAGGGGGAAAGAAATGTAAGTTAGTGAGTTTATCTAGGAGGAGTGGGTGAGAGACAGTGTCAAAGGCTTTAGAAAGGTCAAGGAACAGGCATGAGACAAGTTTATTGTTATCACGAGCTAGGGAGACTATGTTGATGAATGATATGAGTGCAGTAGTACTATGCTTGGGACAGAAACCATGCTGTGTGGGTGTGAGAAGGTTTACCTGTTGAAGGTAATGCATTACCTGCTTGTGAATGCATTTCTCTAGGATTTTTGAGAGTGGAGAGAGTATGGCAATCGGTCTGAAGTTGGATATGTCTGAGAAGTTGCCCCCTTTGTGAATGGGTAGAGTAAAGACATTCTTCCATACAGTGGGGACATAGGATTCAGAAATGGATTGGTTGATGAAGATGGATACTGGATAGGCAAGAGGTTCAGAGGCAATCTGCAGGAGGTAAGAGGGTAGCTTGTCAACAGATGGGGAGCAAGGTTTAAGTTTAGAGAGTAATGACTTTACATAGTTGATACTGCTTTTAGAGAGATGGAGTTAGGAGGGTTTGGTAGAGGTATAGAGTTTGTGGGGGTGCTAGTGTTGTTTCTGGGGAGGAGAGAATTTATTATGGTGGTTATTGAGTTTATAAAATGATTGTTAAATTTTGTGGCGATGTCTTCAGGTGTTGCATTGGGACATGGGTTAGGAGATGAAGGGTTTCCTGGATGAAGAGTCTGTTTAATAGAGCTCCAGAATTTCTTTGGGTCTGATTTAAGAGTAGAGGGAGGATTGGCATAAAAGTTTATTTTGTCATAATGGATGATTTTTTTTTTAATTTTATTTCTGAGTTCTTTATATTTCTGAAGAAGAGAAGGGGTCCTAGTTTTAGTCCACATTTTCCAAATCCTATCCCGGTCTTTCATGAGGGTTCTGGTAGATTTAGTGAGCCAGGGAGCAGTATTAGATTTGATTCTAATTGTGCGAAGAGGAGCAAGGGAGTTAAGAATGTTTAGGAATGTAGTGTTGAAGGAGTGGACAGCTTCATCTAAAGGAAGAGTGGTGAGGTAAGACCAGTTAATTTTGGAGAGTTGGTGAATAAAGGAGTTAGGACAGAAATGAGAAAGTGAGCGGGTGGTAATAAATTTGTTAGGTTTGGTAAGGTGGGGAGTATGTCTGGCAACTGTTATAGGGCAGTGGTTGCTGAGGGCATTTGGAAGGGTTTGGGAGTTATGATAGTTTTGAGGGTGGGAGACCAATATCCAGTCAAGAAGAGAGCTAGGTAGGTTAGATGTATTAATGTAGGTTGGGGTTGTGATTAGCTGCTCAAACCCATGTAGGTTTATACAGGAAGTAGTGTTGGGAGCTTGTATTGTAAGCCAATCAATATTTACATCTCCCAGTATAATTATTTCATTGTGGATGGTATGTGGGAGGTGAGACAGGATGTTCTCAAGTATGTTAATATTATCACCAGGGGGGATACAGATTGCTGCGACAGTTATGGTGTTGAAACTATTAAGTTTGAAGTTGGTCAGTATGAGTTCAGCTGGTGAGAAGGAGGGTAAGTCTAGTGTGGGACTGACTTGGGAGAGACAATTGGAGTAGAGTATGGAGACTCCTCCTCCTTTTCTTTTAGGTCGATCTAATCTAAGGATATTATAGCCAGGAGGGATTATTTCACTGTCCAGATGGTGTGGTTTTAACCATGTTTCAGTTAGGATAACTATGTCAGGAGTATAGTTAGCTATCCAAGCATGGAGTTCTTGAACTTTATTTACAAGGCTCCTGACATTGATAGAGCAGAATTGTACTTGTTTTTGTGGGTTGGCAGGTTTAGATACAGGAGGATTATTTGTTCAGGGTAGTGTCTGTAGGGCCTGGGTTAGGATGAATGTCATCAGAGAGAAGTAGAGGTTTGTAATGGGGTTTTAATTTGAGTAAGTAGACTTTGCTTTTTGTTTTAAAGGGGAGGGGGGAGATATTTTTATTTTAGGAATGGGGGCGGTGGGGGGAAAGATGGAGGGACAAATTAGTAGATAGGGTTGTGGTGTAGTACTTGAGTTAAGAGTGGTGTTTGAGGGATGGAAATAGGGAGTAGGTAATTGTGAGTGATAGGAGGTGAGGTGATAGAGTATAAGGAGTAGGGAAGGTAAAAGTATAGTTTGAGTTGTAAGAGACATGTCACTTTATGGGATGTAGAACAGAGGATGAGAGGAAGGGGTGGGAGTAAGGTATAGTAGTCTTTGATAGTGGACAGTAGGTAAGTGTGGGGAGGAGCAAAGAAGAGAGGTAGTATGAGAACAGGAAGTAGAGGGGTGGGGGATTTGGAAGGAAGTGAGGGGTGTGGTTGTATGGATAGGTATAAAGGTAATTATATGGGGGGTGGGAGGGGAGCAAAATGAGCAGAGCGAACAGAGCAGGGCTACACCTTCCAGAGAGAACTTAGCTAAAAAAAAACTATCAGCTAGTCCAGGGACACTTACTAGAGATGCTACACCTGGAGGGCTTTCAGCTGCAATTAGAGCAGATATGGCATCCAGGGCTTTTAAAACCTTTGGCGTGTTGTACCTGAGCAATCACTTGGGGGTGGGGAAAGGAAGGGAAACCTTCAATTGGAATTTAAAGTAGCAGGGGAGAATCCAAGGGACTCTGCTAAACCTAGCTTATTATCAAGGACAGCCAAGGAAATAAGGTAAACATACAGACACCCTTGTTCAAGGACTGGAAGGTTTCTCCAAGAAAAACTATGTTTAGGAATACACCACAGGTGGAAGTTATATGATGCTTACTAGTCTGCAATGGCAGATTTTATTCTCTTTTATATTTGAATTCCCCTTTGCTTATTGTTTGCTGCACACAATGTAGCTAAAGATAAAAGCAGCTGGAGACTTTGCACCTCTGTTTGGTGTTTAGTGAAGAACAAGTATTGAGGAGGAGGGACTGAAGGCTATGACTATTGAGAGGGGCTAAATACCTTAACATGCAACAAATTATCAACAGTGAAACGGATGAAAGGGGTGGAGGTGGGCTAAGAGGAAGAAGGTTTGTAGCTGTTGCCCCTGAGGTATGTACTCTAGCTGACTGTAACATATTTTAACAAGGCATACAGTAGTTATAAAAGCTGGCACCTACACTACACAAGCGGCAACAAGGTTCCTGGAGTTAAATCAGGGGCTGCAGTCTATTTTTGGATGATTTCTGGTTAGAGTTTTCTTTGCTTTTAGCTGGAGTGAGAGGATTCCTTGCTCACACAAGTGGGGGGGGTGAGGGCAAAGTGATCAGGTCCTCAGTGGCTCTAAAAGTTGCAAAGATGAGAAAAGGAAAGAATGTAAGACTAAAAGCAATAAAATAAGGACATCAAAATAAGCACAACCATCATAAATATCGTACAGAAAGCAGAGTAAGTGAACACAGCCTATTCTGCTTAAAAACCTCAGCTTTGCCCGGCTAAGAACTTGCTGTATTCAACTGGACATATAAGAGAATTTAAGTACCTTCATCTGCACTTTTTTTTCAAAAAAATACAGTATTTAAATTGATTTTAACTGTGTGTTGCAGGAATATTAACGGAACTGGAAGTTAGTCAGTGTTTGCTGAATTTTGTTATTTGCTAGTAATTACAGGTGTGGGGGTAGCCACATTCTTTGATTTCCTGTCCTTGCCTATTTAAGTGGTACAGTGTGAAATATTTTCTGCTTAAAAACCTCAGCTTTGGCCGGCTAAGAACTTGCTGTATTCAACTGGACGTATAAGAGAATTTAAGTACCTTTATCTGCACTTTTTTTTCAAAAAAATACAGTATTTAAATTGATTTTAACTGTGTGTTGCAGGAATATTAACTGACCTGGAAGTTTTGACTCTGCTCTTCAGTTAGTCCCACCCACCCACCCCCTCCGATTTTGTTTTGGTGTTAATCTTAGTGGCCTTGAAACTGCCCGCCCCTCTTGTAAATTTGTGTTTGGATACTCCTTCTGGGCCCATCTCATTTCTCACTCAACTGAGTGCAGTGAGATCATATTCTGATGTCAGGCACTCTTACTGTGTACAAAGAGAGCATCTGGGAAAGGGAAAAAAAATTAAGCTTGTTTCCTGCCTTTCCTGTTAAGTCGTATAGACTATTTGTAGGCTTCTGAGCCCCCAAGCCCTTCTGTGTTGGAGGAAGCCTTCTAGCTTAGTTTTTTTTTTCTTATAACTAGCCAGTTTTCTAGTTTCAGCACTCAAATCTGTTTCTTTGATCTCAGCACTTGTTCAGAAAAAAAAAATTTCATCTGCTTTTACTGTACTTGTGTTTCTACCTACTTTATTTTACTTTTGCATCATCTTAAAAGTACTCAATTGTATTTATTACTGCTTGGTGTAACTCATTCTAAGCCTTTTGGTTTGAAACACTTGGGCTTGGACCAGTTGTTTTGCACTGAGAGGGTTTGTGGTCTGCACTGTAGTGGCAGAACAGGTAGCTTACATCCTTCTAGGTTGGGAACTGCTGATTGAGGGCTCAGTGTCTGTTATTCTAAAAGTGTATTAATTCTGGTTTAAGCACTTGGGCTTTCAGGCCAGTTATTTTACATTAAGAGGGTTCGTGGTCTGCACTCTTGTGGGAGGAGAGGCTGGACTCTGCCTTTCTGAGCTGGGAATTTCTGGTTAAAGGCTTATAGTGCATGCATATCTGAACTGCTTCTTACTGAAGTTGGTGCGCCTTGTTTGCTGTGGCATAGACTGGATTCGGGCCTGCTGGATCTAGCTTTGTTTGTGTAACTTGAGCACTAATCCAGGCATTCTCTAAAGTATTCAATTGTATTTATTATTGCTTGGTAGTAACTTGATTAAAGTGTAGCTATCATTCTAAGTCTTTTGGATTAAGCACTTGGGCTTCAGACCAGTTGTTTTACATTAGGAAGGTTTGTGGCATGCACTGTGGTGGCAGGACAGGTAGCTTTCATCCTTCTAAGTTGGGAACTGCTGATTGAGAGCCCAGTGTCTGTTATTCTTAAAGTGTATTAGTTCTGGTTTAGGCACTTGGGCTTCAGGCCAGTTATTTTACATTAAGAAGGTTCGTGGTCTGCACTCTTGTGGGAGAAGAGGCCCTTCTGAGCTGGGAATTTCTGGTTAAAGGTTTATAGTGCCTGAATATTTGAACTGTATCTTACTGAAATTGGTACACCTTGTTCGCTGTAGCATAGACTAGATCCAGGCCTGCTGAATCTAGCTTTGTTTATATGCTTGTTGTTTGTTTGCTTGTTATTTCCCTGGAACGCTAATTCCACCTAAAACACGGCTTCTCAGTGCTTCTGTGGATCACTAGTGATATCTGCATTGCTTACTGTACTTATTTCCTTGTTTCACTTGAAAGAAAGTTACTGTTTGTCATTTTTGCATTTAAGTTACCTGTAACACATTGCACTTAAGTTACCTGGCACTTGCGCGCTAAAGCAATTATATAAGTCAGCACTAAAAATTAAAAGCACTACACCCTCACTCCCCACTGGCCCTTGTTTTCAATTAAGGAATTCCCAATATTATTCTAGCATGTCCAAAGGTCAGTTGTCAATCTCCTCTCCGGTCCAGCTGGTGAATCTGGGAATCTTGAGGCAATGTTACAACTGCCTCATGTACACAGACAACCCTCTCCTCCTCCCAACAAATTCCAACACGTGAGAGATGCAACCATATAGCCCAACTGGAGGCTAAACTCTCTCAACTCAGTACTGGCATAACCAGTCAGGAGAAGGAAACCACACTCACTACAATTCCAGTCTCACATAGACCTACCACGACAGCAAACCAAACATATAATCACACAAAAACATACTCGGAGGCTCTAAATAAAGATCTGCCTAAGCAGCAGAGACCTCCAAAGCAGACACCCAAGCAACAGCTACCCCAAAACAAAACACGTGCAACACATATCTCACAAAGCCAGTGTGCCGAACAGTCACAGCCCTTAAGACTAAACAACACACCTGATACACTTGTAATAGGTGACTCTATCGTCAGGCACACTGACGTCCCGCTCACCAGGCTGAACAAGGAGAGGGTCACGGTGAGCAGCCTGTCGGGCGCTAGGATCTGCCACATAACACAAGCACTCAGGTCACTCCAAGGCAAGTACAAATATGACTCAGTCATTGTCCATGCTGGTGTGAATGACCTGAGACGTACCTCCCTGGACTACATGAAAAGAGACATAAAGGAGCTCTGAGCATGTAGCCCAGGCCGGTATGACCCTGACCTTGAGTAGCATCTTACCCTCACCAAGAATGATGCCACAGTATGAAGACAAGATGATCAATTTCAACAATTGGCTTAAGTACTGGTGTCATTCAAAGGGGATCCAATGCCTGTCAGCTTGGGATGATATGCTCGACAAGCCACGATGCTTCGCTAGGGACGGCTTGCACCTGTCACCCCTGGGCTTTCAGATATTGGCAAAGGCTCTTGCTACCTCCATAGTGCCTTTTTTAAGCAAGGCTCAAAAGACAAACCCACCTCCATAGGTATCACAAGGGATAAGAAACTAAGAGTAATGCTACTCAACGCCAGAAGTCTAAACCTCAAGATGCACGCACTCGAAACTCTCAATAGCATGGAGAACATCGATATCTGTGCAGTAACAGAAACCTGGTTCAGGGCTCCCGAGAGCACCCCAGCACTACCAGGTTATACCTCATACCATGCTTTTCGGCCCCAAAACTTGG
This sequence comes from Protopterus annectens, assembly GCF_019279795.1. Taxonomy (NCBI): domain Eukaryota; kingdom Metazoa; phylum Chordata; order Ceratodontiformes; family Protopteridae; genus Protopterus; species Protopterus annectens. The sequence continues at coordinate 782,518,822 of NC_056729.1, forward strand.
ACCGCACCACAAAAGGAGGGGGGGTATCGATATTCATCAAAGATACCCACACCTCCAGGTTGGTAGCAAAGCACGAAGCATCAGAGACTATCCATGTGCAACTAACAGTGGGTAAAACTGCCTTCCAGTTTATAGCCTGCTACAGACCACCCTCCCAAACCCAGGAACCCCACTCAGCCTTTCTGAGAACACTGGAAAATATGAAGGTCTCTCCAAACACCATTATATTGGGCAACTTCAACTACCCAAACATAGACTGGGAGCATTACTCTAGCTCCAACACCCTAGCCCAAAGGTTCCTAGAATTTATAAACTCAAATGCTATGGAACAACTTGTTACCACTCCCACAAGAGGGGAAAACATACTGGACCTGATCATCACCAACATGGGGACTCTATGCTCCAGACCAAAAGTGTATCCCTCACTGGTAAGATCAGACCATAAACTAATCTCACTGGATATTCACATCCTGACCCCACCCCTGCCCAGAAAACCACAGTGAAAAACTTCTCTAAAGCAAATTTCACACTCCTCAAAACCGAGGTGGAATCCTTCAAAGCCCCGGCCTGTGGAAAATACGGCCCAGACCGCAGAATCCTTTATAAACGCATTCTATGAACACCTTCAGGAATGCATGGATCATCGATCCCAAATAAAACCAAGACCCAATACTCCAAAGGCAGGCGTCCTGTCTGGTGGACCCCAGCCATAAACAAACTATACAATAGAAGGAGGAAGCAACTAAATGATAGAGCAAAATCCCAAAAGGGAAGGCATCACTGATCCGTATTAGCAAAAACTACGGGCACTCATAAAATTGTCTAAGGCCAGCTTCGAGAGAAAAATTGCACAGGACACTAAGGATAATCACAAGGCTTTCTTTAGTTATGTTAGGAACCTGGGTGGTAATTCCCAGATATGCTCAGAATTAGTCCAAAATGACAAAAATACACTGAACCCACAGACATTGCCAACATCCTAGCTGGCAGGTTCAGCGCAAACATCTCCCCCCCCCACCCCCACCAAAAGGGCAAATATCTATCCCAGCAGAGTGCTGCCCCCTTGACATCTCAGATGCTCAGGTAAGAGCCGCCCTTTCCAAAGCAAAAAACACAGCATCAATGGGACCAGACGGTGTCCCGGGCTGCGTCCTACATGAACTCCAAGAAGAGCTAAACCCAAACATAAAACTACTGTTCAATCTCAGCCTTACTACAGGATATGTGCCCAAAGAGTGGCGTACAGCAACAGTGGTCCCTCTCCATAAAGGTGGTGCCTCAACGGATCCTGGAAACTATCGCCCCATAAGCCCGACTAGCTTGGTCTGCAAAGCTATGGAAAGGATCATCATGGACCTCATAAATAAAGATATTGGGGACCTACAGACACTGGATCCTACCCAGTTCGGCTTTGTTAAGGGCAGATCCTGCCTCTTAAACCTGGTTGATTTCTTTGAAACAGTCACCAAGGCCATTGGCGAGGGGAAGGTGGTCCACACAGCCTACCTGGACCTTGCAAAAGCCTTCGATACAATACCCCACTCGGGCATTATAGATAAGCTCACCAGCTTAAATATAAACCCCTATGTCACTAGATGGATTGCAAACTGGCTCAAGGACAGAACCCACATGGTTAGAATTGCTGGAGCCATGTCAGACTCCAAACCAGTTACAAGTGGTGTCCCACAAGGCTCAGTCCTGGGACCTCTCTTGTTCGGTATATATTTCTCGGAGGTACAGGCCAACACGGAAGGACTGTGGCTGACCAAGTTCGCAGATGACTGCAAACTGGGCACCATAATCGACTCTCCAGCCGACACAAGCATCCTCCAAAAGGGCCTCATAGAAACAGACAACTGGTGCCAGAGCCATGGCCTCAAGCTAAATGCCAAAAGTGTATAGTCATCCCCTTTGGCAAAAACAAAGTGCCCACAAATTACCACATAGGTGGTAATCCATTAAGTACAGAAGAAGTAATTAGGGACCTGGGGACCCAAGTTGATAGCAATCTCTCATTTGACAACCACGTGGCCAAAGTGGTTAGAAAAACATTTTATATAGCCCACCTAATCATGAAGGGATTCACATCTAGATCAGGGGAGGTCATCGTGCCTCTTTACTCATCCCTCATCAGGCCCATAATTGAGTACAATGCCCCTTTTGGGATGTACCTTACCAGACACCTGTAGCAACTGGAAAGACCCCAAAAGTACCTCATCAAGAGGATCAAAGGGCTCAAACGGATGCCATATGCTGCCCGGTTAAAGAAACTCCAGCTCTACTCAGTGGCATACCGCCTGTTCAGAGGCGATCTGTGCCTGACGTATAAAGCCATGTCCAACCCGGAATTAATGGACATGCTGCACCTCAGAAAATCCAAATCCCACCGAGCTACGCACTCGAGAGACTTGAACCTCAGCACTGAAATAAATAGGACATGCTGGAGGGACAGATTCATAACCCAGAGGCTCCCTTCACTCTGGAATAAAATCCCAGTCCAGGTTAGGCAGAGTCCCTCATTGACTCTCTTCAAGAGGAATCTTGATGAGTGGATGGGAGATCGTAGGTTTACCCCGGGTATCACTTCTGTGTCACTGTTAGACAGAGGCACAGTATACTAACCTCGAAAAAGGGCATAGCAAAATAAATTTAAAATGGGTGGCAAAAGCCAAACACATTCTGGCTAGGGTTATAAATGCCCTAAGGCAGATAGCCTAGTATGAACCTATGAACCTAAGAAGCCATCAAAAGAAATATATTCATACTCTGCAACCAGTATTATTCAGCAGCAGACAGTATAACTATTTAGAATATCCTTTTACCAGACAATATTGCAACTATGTAACAGTTTCACCAGTTTACCATAAATATCTTTCTGCACTTTACAATGTATGTTTAAACTTACAGAAACTGAATATACAGCAGCAGCAGTGTAACTAGTTGGAATATACTATAACCAGACAATAAGGCAACAATGTAGCAGTTTCACAGGTTTACCAAAAGTGTAATTCAGTACTTTACAATGTATGCTTAACTTACAGAAATAGAGTATTCAGTAGCAGCAGTCAGTGTAACTAGGTGGAATATACTATTACCAGACAATATTGCAACAATGTAGCAGTTTCACCAGTTTACCATACATATCATTCAGCACTTAAAAAGAAAAGAGTATTTCTACCTTAGCACTATCATTTAGAGGAACTCTGAATCAAGTTTACTGAAATTGGGAGCAAACAAAAACAAAAACATAAGCTTCTAATATCCAAATACAAACTCTACCAGCAAAAATAAAAAATAACTGGAAAGCTACCTTAGAGAGAAATTACTGTACTACTCTGTGCAGGGACTGCATAAGGTACATTAAACAGTCTACTTAACAGATTAGGCCATGGCTATAATTTGCCTCCTAGAAAACAAGTGTAAAGAATTATCTTCTGTTTGTCAATGATTTAAAACGGTATAGCTTATCAGATGAGGAATTGAAAGCACAACTGCAAGTAGTCAAAACTTTTTCAGATGATATAAGAATGTCATTTGGTCTTGATAAGCATGCAAAAGCAACCTTTAAACCAAGAAAACTGCATCACCAAAAAAAAAAAAAAAAACATCAGTTTGGGACAAGAATGTGATATAAATGAAACAAAAGAGGGAGTGTATAAATATTTGGGAATTGAAGAAGAATAAAACATGAACAAATGTGAATAAAACTTAGTAAGGAATATTTTAGAAGACTTAAATTAATCCTGAAAATAGCAATGACATCTAGGAACAAAATTCAAGCTATAACCCAATTTGCTCTTCCTGTCCTAACTTACAGTTTTGAAGTGACTGACTGGCCCCAAACCATGTTGGATAGATTGGATAGGAAAACAAGAATGATGTTTCATGCTCCCCAAATGATTTATAAAAATCAGTGCATACCCAAGATTATATATTCCCTGATCCGTAAGAGGTATGGGCCTTCTTGAAATTGAGTACATGTACAGATCTGCAATCGCGGGACTGCACACATAACTGCTGACTTCACAGGACTCAAAACGTACGGAAAGTTTTGAAACATGAACAGAATAAATCTAAGATGACTTCCCAGCTTAGTCGGGCAGAAGCATATCGACGTCAAGCAGGAATGGAAATCAAACCAGAAGGAGATAAAAATCAAGCGGCAACCGAATGTACAAAAAAACAAAAGAAAGAATATAAGGTGAAGGATCAGATGAGAAGGCAAGAAACATGGAAAATGCATAAATATAGCTGCAAGTATAGAAAACTTCTGGAAGAACCTGTCATCTCTGTAGATCAAGTGTTAAAGGCCCTATCCAAGGCAAAGAACACAGCTTCCATGGAACCTGATAGTATTCCAGGCTGTATTCTGCACCATCTCTCAACCACAGCCTAAGTACAGGCTTCATTCCAGCAGAGTGGAGAACTGCCATTGTCATCCCCTTGCACACAGGTTGTGCCACTACTGACCCTGGAAACCATCTCCCCAATAGCTTGATAAGTCTGATCTGTAAAGCCATGGACAGTATTATTATGGATCTCATAAACAAGGACATAGGCAATCTCCAAGCACTTGACCCCACCCAGTTCAGATTCGTCAAGGGCAGATCTTGCCTGTTGAATCTGGTTGACTTCTTTGAGACTGTCACCAAGGTCCTGGATGAGGGAAAGTCAGTACATACAGCTTACCTTGACTTGACCAAGGCCTTTGACACAATCCCCCACTGCGCATCATCAAAACGCTAAGACAACTTGGCTTAAATCCCTATCTCATCAGATGGGTGGCCAACTGACTCACCAATAAGACCCACAAGGTCAAAATAGGTGCCTCCACCTTCGACAGCAAACTTGTCCCTAGTGGTTTTTCCCAGGGATTTGTCCTGGGACCCTTACTGTTTGGCATCTACTTCTCAGAGGTCCAGGCAAAGACAAAAGGCCTGTGGCTGAAAAGTTTGCAGATGACTGTAAGTTGGGTGCTATCACTGACTCCCCAAATGAGGTTAATATACTGCAAGAGGGTCTCACAGCAACAAATGAATGGTGCCAAAGTCATGGCCTTTTTGTTAAACGCAAAAAAAGTATTATCATACCATTTGGCAAAAACACAGCCCCTACTGATTACCGCATCAATGGCAACCCCCTAAGCACATGACCTGTGGTGAGAGACATGGGTACTCAGGTTGACAACAATCTCACATTCCACCCATCATGCAGCGTCAGTGGTCAGAAAAGCCTTTTAATTGGTTCATCTCACAAGTAAAGAAATTGCATCCAGAAAAAAGATTACCACCTCTCTGTACTCCTCCCTCATTAGGCCAATAATCGAATACAACATCCTGTTTGGTAAGTACCTCTCTAAACACCTGCACCAACTAGAAAGGCCACAGAAATACCTCACAAAGAGAATCCATGGCCTCCAACACCTGTCCTATGTGAACAGGCTCAAATCACGATCACTCTACTCGTTATTGTACAGATTGCTCAGAGGTGTTCTGTGTCTCGCCTACAAGGCAATATCGAACCCTGCCCCACTAGAGACGCTCCACATCCATGAGTCTAACTCCTTGTGCACTGCCCATTCAAAAGACATAAATCTAATATGTGACATCAACAAAACTCCTGGAGAGAGAGGTTTGTCTCCCAGAGGCTGCCCCTTCTCTGGAAACGACTTCCCATACATGTCAAACAGAGTACCTCACTGACCCTCTTCAAGCGCAACTTTGATGAGTGAATGAGAAACCACAAATTTGCCCCAAGGGTTCCACCTGTGTCCCTCATTGATAGGGCGACAGGTGCTGACTGAGGTTTCTTTTTTGGGTATAAACTCTTGGCTAGGCTTGTAAGGGCCCCAGGGCCATTAGCCTAGTAACCGCCTATGATCCTGTGTTGATCAAGATCGAACGCAGGAATGGTTAAGGAGAGGCAAATTCAAACCAAAAGATGAAATAGCTACAATCAACTCTGTAGCTGCCTCAGGTAGACAACCTGCAAAACACAGAAATCCAAGGACAACTGTACATAGTTAATTAGTTTGAACTGAAAGGTTATACAGCAAAATACATAACTCATATAATTCTAAGACTTGGTTGGGAAGAATTTGTGTAATGTATCTCTTTTTATCAGATGAAGTCCTCACATTATCCATGGTGATTTGCTAAGAAGGCCTTGAATAGTTCACACAAGGACTTTAAAATGTGTTGTTTTATCCTGCACCACTTAGATTTAGGCCACCCTAATAATCCCACAAAAACAAAAAAGCAGTCTGGAGATCCAGTCTTGACATTCAGTACAAATTATCTTGGTTAGCAGTCTACCATACCTGAGAAGACATCACAGTAAAACAGAGGATGTAGAACAGGAGAGTTTAATATGGTCATGTTTTGTGTTCTTGTTTGACCAGTATGTTTTCCATCTCACTCCTCCTCCAAAACATTATTCTCCATACATTGTTCCCCAATTTCCATTTTTTTCTACATAATTTGCTCCTACCCTTTTCTAAAGATTCCCACTTCCAGTTCTTGTATCTCTGTTACAATATTAAAAAAATAAATAAATAAACAGAGAAGCTGGTGGTCTTAAAAATTTGTTGATGAGCTCAGTCACAATAATTTCCAAAAATCATGAAACTCAGGTAGTGTTTCAAAGCAACAAGCATTTATTTATTCGTCACAGACAACCAATCCTCAGTAACAATAAAATCAGAAATATTTTAACAATGTTAAACATATCAGCTTTTATATACTTAGAAGTAGGTATGGACAATATATGTATTGTTTAACTTTAAACCAGCCTGTTCATGGCAAACAATATAAACAGGGCTGTAAAAGTGCATTTTAGAATAGCAAGTACCCACCCCAGATACTACTACAGATTAGATCACACTAAATTCTTGCTAAGGAAAAAACTACCTATCTATCTGAAACTCGCCCTCCAATATCAGGCATTAAGAAAAGCAGAACATATACATAAAAAGAGTTTTAAATAAAATTGCTTTCAACTAACTAATGTAATAAAGCCTTCATCAGGTCTGTGACAAGAACTAAAATCAAGAGGAAGAGGCCAAGAATTTACTTAGGCTGCAGGTTAGAGATTGCCTTCCCTAACAAGGAATGATATCAGAGTATAGGCAAACAGAAAGAAACAGGGGGCTCCTAAATGAAAGACCAGCACTGGTAGAGTTTTTAATAACTCTAGGACAGAAGCTGCCATTAAAAAAAGGAATAATTAGTAAAGCATATAAACTACTGCATGATAATTATACGAATAAATTATAGGAGGTTAGAAAGGATTGGGAAGAGAGATTGGATAAGCAATTCACAAATGGATAATGGAAGGATATATGCATATCTCCCAAATATGCAAAGTCTAGAAGATTTGGGATCTTTGCCTGGAAGTGTTTACATAGGTATTTTTATACCCCCAGTAGACTCCAAAGAATTTTTCCTCAGGTGGATAGCAAATGTTAGAGGTGTGAAAGGCAAGAAAGAGGTAGCTGGGAACATATTTTTTGAAATTGCGATGAGCTGCAGACTTTTGGGATTTCCTGCAGACCACTCTGTCGGAGATGCTTGGTGAGCAGATTGGGCTGACTGGGGAGATGATTTTTTTGAGTTATGCTACAGGATCAGAATTGCCTTGACATAGTAAAGCCTTGCTGAGTCTAATTATGGTGGCTGCCAAAAAAACAATTACTAAAAAATGGAAATCAAAGTCTAGTTCAACTTTACTAGTAGTGAATATAGTAACAGAGATAAAACTGGAATTGTGATCTTTAGAAAAGGAAAGGAGCAAACTACAGAGGAAAAAAATGGGAACTGTGGGAACAATATACGCAGAGAAGGAATGAGGTTTAAGAGGCAGGATTTGAATGAGCTATATAATGCCTGACTGACAATGACTGGATGATTTATAACTGAAGTACAATGTTTACAACTACAGTTGTTTCAATGGTGTCTGCGATGTAAACTGTAACTAAAGTGATATCATTCTGCACATTTTTCATTTATACAAATGTAAGACTGCCTTTATCATATGTGTAAATTTAATAAAGATGTTTGAAAAAAAGAACTAAAGTCAAGAAAAACACATAGCCATCTAACCATAATCATAATCAAACTAGAACACTATAAATACAAAATATATCTGTCTAATAATATCTAGTAAATATATTAGTGTGTGTCGTGTCCCCTCTCTGGGCCAGTGATCAAGAAGCCCCAATCCTCAACACTGACACTGGTGGGAAACCATTCACTTTGAGGGAAATAGATACACACAGTATTTGCAAATGCAGACCTCTCTGCATCAAGCGCAATTTCCTTTAAGAGCACACAAGGAACACACACAGTCCGCGGGCTGGATATCTTAGTCTCCCTCCAGGTCCCCAGTAAGACCCTCCACTGTTACAGCTCCATGGTTAGGTCTCCAGCCAAGTATCCAAGCAAAGTCCTCCAGCACCCTCTCTGTGAAACCAGTTCTGTGTGTCCCTGCTCCAAGTAGCTGATACACACCCACCCACAAACACATCTGGGAAAGACTGTCACAGATTTACCTGCTGTGCCCCCTTCTTCCCTGAGTATAAGGTAGTTATCACTGTCAACAGACACTCCACAATTGGCTACTCTAAGGCCCTTAACAACGGGTGTCCAATTATACTGTGTAATATTAATACTAATACAAATGGTAGTAGTTGACCAAGACAGCTAAGCCTTTAGGAATGGCTCACACAGTGTCAATAAATAAATATAAGCACTCTCATTGTTAAATACTTTCTAAAAGGGCCAGTCACAATACAAGCTTTAAATATATTTAATAATAAAAGAACATGAAATATTTAATATATATTTACAGCAAACCACAAGAGTTCAAATCACAGGAAATATTGAAAATAACATTGATAGACAGACTCAGGCAAATAAAGAAAAACAATATCTAAACTAAGCTTCACTATTTTCCTGATTGAATCTGGGAGAATTACTTTTCCTACTTATTTACTTAATAGAATAAAGCAGATGATGTGGTGAATGGTCCTTCTTGTTGTCAGGCCCAAGACAGAATACACAATACTCGGAGATTTCGCTTGGTAATATGTAAAATTTCCAATATGACTGGCAGAATGACCTCATCTGGTTACCTGACTCTAAGTTCTCACATTATTCCCCTTTGAAGCTTAAGACAAGATGTTAGCATACAGTGGATATAAAAAGTTTACACATCCCTGTTAAAATGCCAGGTTTTTGTAATATAAAAAAATGAGACCACAATAAATCATTTCAAAACTTTTCCCACCTTTAATGTGACCTATAAACTTTACAATTCAAGTGAAAAACAAACAAATCTGTTGGGGTAAAATATAAAAAACAAAAAATGTACCATAAGCTGGTTGCATAAGTGTGCACACCCTTAAACTAATACTTTGTTGAAGCACCTTTTAATTTAATTACAGTAACATTCAGTCTTCCTGGGTACACACCTGCCATCAATTAAAGAGACTCTGATTAACCCCAAATACAGTTCAGCTGTCCTGATAGGATTTTCCTGACATTTACTCGGTTGCCTGCTACAGCAAAAGCTATGATTCGCAGAGAGCTTACAACGCATCAAAGGGATCTCATTGTTGAAAGGTATCAGTCAGGAGAAGGGTACAAAAAATTTCCACAGCATTGGATATACCATGGAAAACAGTGAAGACAGTCATCAAAAAGTGGAGAAAATATGGGACAACAGTGAGGTTGCAGAGAACTGGACGTCCCTTCAAAATTGATGAAAAGACAAGACAAAAACTGGTCAGGGAGGCTGCCAAGAGACCTACAGCAACACTCAAGGAGCTGCAGGAATTTCTGGCAAGTACTGGTTGTGTACTACATGTAACAACAATCTCCTGTCTTCTTCACATGTCTGAGCTATGGGGTGGGGTTGCAAGACAGAAGCCTTTTCTTACACGGAAAAACATTGAGTCCCAGCTAAAATTTGAAAACCAATACATCAAGTCTCCCAAAAGGACATGGGAAAATGTGTTATGGTCTGATGAGACCAAGGTTGAACTTTTTGGCCACAATTCTAAAATGCAAGTTTGGCCCAAAAACAACACTTCACATCAGCAAATGAACACCATCCCCACGGTGAAGCATGGTGGTGGCAGTATCATGCTCTGGGGTTGCTTTTCTTCAGCTGGAACTGGGGCTTTAGTCAAGGTGGAGGGAATTATGAACAGTTCCAAATATCAGTCACTTTTGGCCCAAAACTTTAGGCGTCTGCTAAAAAGATGAAGATGAATTTCACCTTTCAACATGACAATGACCCCAAGCAAACATGCAAATCAACAAAAGAATGAGTTCATCAGAAGAAAACTAAAGTTTTGGAATGGCCCAGCCAGAGCCCAGACCTAAATCCAATAGAAAATCTGTGGGGTGACCCGAAGAAGGCTGTGCACAAGAGATGCCCTCGCAATCTGACAGATTTGGAGTGCTTTTGCAAGGAAGAGTGGGCAAATATTGTCAAGTCAAGATGTGCCATGCTGATAAGACTCCTACCCAAGAAGACTGAATGTTGTAATTAAAATCAAAAGGTGCTTCAACAAAGTATTAGTTTAAGGGTGTGCACACTATGCAACCAGCTTATTGTACGTTTTTTATTTTTTATGTTTTTTCTCCTAACAGATTTGTTTGTTTTCAATTGAATTGTACAGGTTATAGGTCACATTAAAGGTGGAAAATGTTTTTAAATGATTTATCGTGGTCTCATTTTTTATATCACAAAACCCTGGCATTTTAACAGGGGTGTGTACACTTTTTATATCCACTGTATGTCCAAACTTACACCAAAGTACTATACAAGCATTTATACAGCTGCATGGAATCAGAAATACCCAACAGGACAAAATTCTCCTCCTCATGGAAGAGTAAACCTGTCTGGTGGACATCTGCAATAAATATACTCTATAATAAAAAGGAAAAATTGCTGTCAAGGACCAAGAAGGAGCAGCTGCCTAATTGGAAGCAATCTCTCCTTAGCCTGAGCAAGCAAAGAAGAGCATTAGTGAAATCCTCCAAATTAAACAGAGTCCAAACTGGCCACATCTACTAAAGACAGCCATAAGGCCTTTTTCACATATGTCCGCAATCTCAAAAGAAGCACTCAGATCTGCTCAGAACTGGTGGTCAAAGACACCACATACACAAATGCCATGGATATAGCCAACCTGCTGGCAGACAGATTCAGTGAAAACTTCACTCCTCTGTCCCCCTATCAGTAAATCAGAACATCTCCAGCACATGCCCCCCCTACCCTTATCTCTAGGGAGCATGGCATCACTGCCTCTCCAAGGCAAAAAATGCAGTCTTCGTGGGACCCAATAACATCTCATGCTGCATCCTACATGAACTCAGGAAGGAACCTGTAGCACCAATAGGCACCCTGCTCAACCAAAGCCTGAGTACCGGCTTCATCCAGCCAACTGGAGGTCAGCCACTCTCATCCTTCTGCACAAAGGTGGAGTGTCCACTGATCCAGGGAATTATAGACCCATCAGCCTAACTAGCCTGATCTGCAAGGCCATGGAAAGGATTATCATGGACCTCATTAACAATGACTCTGGCAAACTGCAAACACTCGATCCCACACAGTTTGGTTTCGTCAAGGGGAAGTCATGCCTGTTAAATTTGGTTGACTTCTTTGAGACAGTCACCAAAGCCATGGATGAGGAGAAGATGGTGCACACCGTCTAGCCTGACCTGGCCAACGCCTTTGATACTATTTCCCACATGGGTATAATACATAAACTCAACTAGGCATCAATCTGTATGTTACCAGGCGGGTAGCAGACTGTCTCACTGATAGAACCCACCTAGTCAAAATAGGGGAAGCCACCTAAAGCAGTAGACCCGTAACAAGCGGTGTACTCCAGGGACTGGTCTTGGAGCCAATGTTGTTTGGGATATACTTTTCTAAGGTGTAGGCCAAAACCAGTGGGCTGTGACTGACCAAGTTTGCAGCTAACTGCAAGCCGAGAGCTGTCCTCAATTCTCTTATGATGTGAACATCCTCCAAGAGGGTCTCACTCAAACAAATGACTGGTGCCAGAAACATGGCCTCAAACTGAATGCCAAAAAATGTATCACCATTCTATCACATTAATAACAAGGTCTTAAGTACGCAATCAGTCCTGAGGGACTTGGGCAGCGAGGTTGACAGCAAACTGACTTTAGACCACAATATTGCCTCCGTTGTACGGAAAGCTTTCTACATGGCCAGCCTCATTAGTAAGGGTATCTCATCCAGAGACAAGGAGGTCATAACATCCCTGTACTGACCCATTATGGAGTACAATCCCCCTTTCGGCATGTACCTCACAAAGTACATGCAGCAGCTGGAGAGACCACAGAGGTTCCTCACCAGGAGAATCCAGGGCTTCAAACATCTACCCTACACAGATAGGCTAAAAGTCCTGTCCCTCTACTCAGTCTCATACAGACACCTCAGAGGTGGCCTCTGTCTGGAATACAAATCAATCTCAGACCCCACCTTGATGGGACTGCTGCATATCCGCAATTCAACCTCCACTCAAGTAACCCACATGCGCGACCTCAACCTGGTCTGCAACATCAATAGGACTTGTTGGCAGGACAGATTTGTGTCCCAGAGACTCCCCCTTTTGTGGAATAGACTTCCTCTCTATGTCAAGCAGAATACCTCATTAACCCTTTTTACATGCAACCTGGACAACTGGATGGGGAACAGAAAATACACCACTAGGATTTCCCCTGTATCCATGCTCAACAGGTGTATCAGGTGCTGACTTGTCGGAACCTGGGCTAAATTCTTGGCTAGGCTTGTAAGGGCCTCAGGGCCAATAGCCTAGTAAGTTCCTATGATCCTATAATTGCTTTTTGACAGTTACCAGAATTAAATTTAACAAGGCTTTACTGTGTCTAGACAATTCAGATCTTGTATCCCAGATCAAAAAAATAATTTTCTTAGTTACATCCATTTGCTCATCCAATACTTCTGACAGTACTCTGCAGGAAATTTTTCAAGTTTACCAACTCATTACACTCCCAAAACATATGTTCCCAGTTATCTCTTTCTTCTCCATCACACCTCCAACATTTGCCATCTACCTGAGGAGGAAAAAGTCTTTGGAGTTTGGCTGGGATACAAAAAAACTATGCAAACACTTCCAAACAAAAATCCTAAATCTTCTAGACTTTGTTGCATACTTGGAAACTATACATATGTCCTCCCATGATTTCCTTGTGAACTGCTTATTCAGTCTCTCCTCCCAATTTTTACTAACCTCCTCTGATTGATTCCTGCAGTTACCGTGTAATATTTTATTTGCCCTACTAATTATCCCTGCTTAAATAGAAGCTTCTATTCTAGATTCAACTAAAAACTCTACCAGACCATGTCTTTCATTCAGGATTCCTCTAGCCCTTTCTCTGCCTCTGCTCTGATAACAATCCCCGATAAAGAAGGCAGTGTCTAGATGGCAGTCCAAATGTCTTCTTGTTTTTTTTTCCCATTCTATTATATTTCCATCTCTAGTTATTTGCTACCAGAACTTTGACTCCTTTGCTAATTTTGTCCAATAAATTCCATCCCCTCTTGCCTATTCTCTGTATCCATAATTGCATTCTTCCCTAATGGCAAAATCTCCTTTCTCCAATCCCATGTTGGTTTAGTTCTTAGAATACCTTCTGCTACTTTATAAATATAAAATTCTGCATGATTTGTCATTATTCTCCTTAAGGATCTGCATCCAAATTCCCACTCTTACTACTTACTTCTTGAATTTTCATTATTTCATCATCATCCCTTACAGCTTAGAATTATAGTGTTCTGCTTGTGTTATGTATATGAGCCTTAACTGTACAGTTCTAAAATATCCTTTCAAATCAGGAAATCCTAAACCACCTTGCTCTGTTGGAAGGATCAACTTATCCCACTTAACCCTTGCCCTCCCCCCTTCTCAGATAAATTCCTTCAAGTCTTTATTAATTATCATCCACAGCTTCTCCTCTGGTTGATAAAAATATGCCTGGCCTGTATAAAACTAAACTAAAGAGACTAAAAACATTTTCACTGCTTGTGTCTTGCTATCAATGTCCATAAATAAGAGCTTCTAGTTTCTCAGTTTTTGTGTTATCTTTTGTTTAGTCTCTTCTCAAATACCCTTTTAAACCATACTCCTAAATAAAATCCCTAAAATCATAGTTTGTATCTCATCTCCTCCTATCGTAACTGTCAGCTGTTGAGTCTCATCTAATTCTAACTTTGGCATACTTTAAACTTCCATAAATATTTATATTTGTGCTTTTTCTTGATTTACACATTTCTCTGCTTTATATAAATTTTCATGAAATTTCTGAAATATCTCTAATACCTCCACAGGATCTCTGGTAATTTTTCTTGTTATAGCCTCCCTAAATTTAGCAACAACCCTTTCTACTTTCTGTTGCCTAAGTCATCGTATCGTACTCTGGAGTTATCAAAAACAGTAGCTTACCAGCAATCTTTCTAAACTCATGTATATTAATTTAGATACTTCCTTATTTTCTCTTTAGTACTCCACAGTTGTACCTTTTCTTGTTCTGAGAAGATCCCCCTTATTCTGCAATACTTTAACCTTTGCCAACCCCTCTATATAATTCCTGTTACTTCTTAACCAGATTTATTTTTATTTTATTTCTACCTTATTTTCAAACACTACTTTCATTTTATCCCATGCACTATCTATAACATTTGAAGACATTTCTATCTTCCCCAATAATGCTTAAATAATTTTCACTACCCATTCCTTAAATTCCTCTCTTGTTTGGAAGTGACTTGTTTTTACTTCACTATCCTACATTTTATCTCAACTGTTATTGGCACATGATCCAAAAATAGAAGTTATGTTCTTACCATAACGTTCCATGTTAGTTGTCTTCTTCTCGCCTTCTTCTTGCTGGATGGGTTCGGAGCCGACCTCGGCTCCGACTCGGCCACTGTAAAAGCTCGAGAGTTGGTTCCACCGGCTCGAGGCTCCCCTTATATCCCACAATGCTAGGCGAGAGTTACCTCAGATCTCGTTTGTAAGCTAACCCCAGCTTATAATAGTAACAGAATAACTCTAAACAGAGTCCACCTCTAACAACAGGAAGAAAGAAGGAAGACCTACATCCTGAACCAGGAAATATGCATAACAGCATATGCCTAAGAAAGAGGTGGTAGAAAGAGAGGTCACAATCACAACTCCTCTAGGTCTGTCCAGGCCAGGGGGAAGGAGGGTGGGACGCAAGAAGAAGGCGAGAAGAAGACAACTAACATGGAACGTTATGGTAAGAACATAACTTCTATATGTTAAGTTGTCTATCTCGCCTTCATTCTTGCTGGATGGGACCGCGTCCCTAGCACCTTGTCCCGGGTGGCCTAACGGAACAGACTCCTGAGAACAGTGGAACCAAAGTTAGCTCTATGCCTAGAAGCTAAGTCCAACTTATAATGAGAAATGAAAGTGTGAGGAGTAGCCCAAGTAGCCGCTGCACAAATGGTGTCAATAGGCAGTCTGTCTTGGAAGGCTAAAGAAGTAGCCAAAGCTCTGGTGGAATGGGCCTTAGGTTTATTAGGCAGTTTTGGTGTCTAATTTCATATACAAGGGAAATCAAAGATGTTAGCCATCTGGATAATGATACCTTTGAAACTGAAAGTCCCTTTCTGCTTTCCGCATAGGAGACAAACAGCTGATCAGATTTTCTGAATTGTTTCGTTCTATCCAAGTAGTACCTCAATTGACGATGAACATCCAGGCAGTGTAATTTTTGTTCAGACCTATTGGAATATTCTGGAAAAAAGACAGGGAGGTCAATGCTTTGATTTAGATTTGACGTCGAGACCACCTTAGGCAAAAAGGACGGGTTAGTTCGTAAGGATACTCTGTCCTTATGAAACAATAGATAAGGAGGTCGACAGCTGAGTGCTTGAAGCTCTGAAACTCTTCTAGCTGAAGTAATAGCTACCAGAAAAAGAGTCTTCCATGACAGAAATTTTAAAGAACAGGAGACTGCAGGTTCGAAAGGGGGAAGAATCAAAGAAGCAAGAACTAAATTTAGGTCCCAAGGAGAAGGAGGATTTCTTATAGGAGGTCTGAGAAGAAAAACTCCTTTCAAAAAGGCTTTGCAAAGCTTGTGGGACATTAAGGCAGATTCAGAAATACCCACATGAAAGTTAGAAATAGCTGCCAATTGAACTTTAAGAGTAGAGGGAGATGAACCTGCATGGAAGAGTTCAGCTAGAAAATCAAGGACTAATTGGATGGAAGCAGTGAAAGGATCTATGTCCTTTTCTTGAGCCCAATATGTGAAGCGTTTCCACTTACTCAAATAAATCTTCCGAGTGGAAGATTTATGGGAAGCTATCAAAATATCTCGAACAGAGTGAGATAATTGAGGAAGCCTGGCTAAGGTTGGAACTGGAGGAACCAAGCAGTGAGGTTCAGAGAGGGGAGGGAGCGATGAAACTGACCCAACTGATGGATCAAAAGATCTGGAACTAGGTCCAGATTCCACGGTCGCTCCAAAAGAAATTGATGTAGAAAGGGGAACCACACCTGTCGAGGCCAGTAAGGAGCAATGAGGATCAATGAGGCCTTCTGAGCGATAGCTTTCTGTATCACTTGAGAGATTAGTGGGAAAGGAGGAAATGCATACAGAAGTCACCGGGGCCAAACTTGGACTAGAGCGTCTCTGCTGGGTTGGCCTGGTAAAGGGAATAGAGTGAAATATTCTCTGCACTTGCTGTTTTGGGGAGTAGCAAAAAGATCGCAGCAAGGCTGACCCCACTTGAGGAAAATTTCTCTCACAACAGAGTCTTTCAGAGACCACTCGTGAGGCATGAGGATAGCTCTGCTCAACTTGTCCGCAATTTGATTGGACTTCCCGGGGATGTGCGTTGCTATCAGAAACCGCTGAGAAGAAATCGCCCATTGCCACAGTCTGAGTGCTTCTCGACACAGGGGATATGACCTGGTTCCGCCTTGTTTGTTGATGTACCACACTACAGACATATTGTCTGTCTGGATTGCAATCGTTCCCAAGGGAAGAGAGTCTTGAAGGGCTTGCAACGCTAAAAGCACTGCTCTCATCTCCAGAACATTTATGTACAAGTGGCATTCGTTTGGTTGCCATGTGCCCTGGACCGTCCCGCCCTGATAATGCCCCCCCCACCCGATCAGGGAGGCATCCGTTGTCAGAGTAGCAACCGGAGGGGGTGGAACAAAGGGTCTTCCCAACAAGAGCTGAGGGGAAGACATCCACCACATGAGATGATTTTTGCACGCTTGCGTGATCATAATGGTGTGGGACATTGGAAGTTCCTGGTATGACCATTGAGTAAAGAGCATCCACTGAAGGATCCGCATGTGGAATCTGGCTAATGGAAGCAGAGGTATGGCCGCCATAATTCCCAACACTTTCAGAACTAACCTGGCTTTGATTCTGTTGTTGTTGAAAAGGAGTGAGACCAGTTTGTGAATGTCTGTTATTCTCTGATGTGTTAGTCTGCAGACATGTCTACTGTGTCTAGATTTGCGCCTATGAAAGTAATAGCGACAAGGCGACAAAACAGACTTTTCGCAATTTATTGAAATGCCCAGCTTTTGACAAATGCGAAAAGTGTAATCCCTGGCCATCAGAAGGAGATGCTTGGTGGGAGCTGTGAGGAGCCAGTCGTCCAAATATGGAAACACCTGGAATCCTTGTCGTCTCAGGTGAGAAGCTACCACTGCCATGCATTTGGTAAACACCCGGGGGGCAGTGGTGAGACCAAAGGGCAGGGCCCTGAACTGAAAATGACTGGTTCCCAGCCTGAAGCGGAGGAATCTTCTGGAGCGTCTGTTCATTTTTATGTGATAGTACGCATCCTGAAGGTCTATAGAGCACATCCAGTTTCCTTTGCCCAAGAGGGGAAGAATGGATTGCAGCGTGACCATCCGAAATCTTGTTTTCTTGACTGATCTGTTCAAGATACTGAGATCCAAAATTGGTCTCCAGTCCCCTGTTTTCTTTGGAACTAAAAAGAACCTTGAGTAGATTCCGGATCCTTGCTGGTCTGCTGGAACTGGCTGAATTGCTCTTTTTGCAAGCAGTTTTGAAATTTCCAAAACCGCTAGATCCCTTTGAGCGGGTGGAACATCTGGAAGGGATTTTTTTGATTGGTTTGGAATGCGAAGAAAGGGGATAGAATAGCCTTCGGAAATGACGGACTGTACCCATTTGTCTTGAGTCAGGGATAGCCAGGCTTCTGGGTACAGTGACAATCTTCCCCCGACTGCCTCCGAAGGTGGGCAGTCGGGCAACACCTCAGGGATGCTGAAAGGGCTTGTCAGAGAAGGCTTCCCGATTGCCCTGGTTCTGCGGACCCCCCCTGCCCCTAGGGCGACGTCTACCATTGTTATTCCCCTCTGCCTCTGGCGGAAACGACTCTGTGCGTCAGGCGAAGTCCCTTGAGATTGTTTACGGAACCACATCTTTCCACCTTTCTGGCCTTTGGGGTAAGGCCTAGAAGGAGTAGAAAACGGACTCCGGCAGAAAGGGTCTTGCCATCAGTTTCGCACCTAGTCAAGGTTTCTTTCACTTGAGGACCAAAGAGAGATGATCCATCAAACGGGAGTTAGTGAAAGATGTCTTGAAGGGGTCCATAAATTGCATAGCCGCATCCAGGCATGCCTACGTAAGGCCACACCTGTCCCTGCGGCTCTACTCGCTCCATCAGCCGCGTAAGAAAGAAGACGCATGGAGGAGTTGGTTATGGAGTTAAGGGTAGCCAGCTGCGTGTTCATCTTATCTTGAAAACCCGCAGCTGTAGGGTCCTTTAACATTTCACTCGCTTCCTTGATCAGGTCCCTTTGAAGACGAGTAAAATGGCATAGGTAGTTCAGCGAACGCATGGTAAATGTCGCTGACGAGAACATCCGCTTCCCATACCTGTCCATGGACCTAGATTCCTTGTTAGGTGGATGGACAGGTACTGAAGGATCAGCTAGCTCCTTCTTAGTGGCAGCAGCTACCACCATAGCATCCACAGAAACTCCTTTTGTTAAGAACTGTTTGTCTGCTGGTGCCGTTATGAACTTGGAGGGTCTCCTGGGAGTGGGGTCCACTGAATCAGGAGCCGTCCATGCCTTCTTAGCAACCACCTGCATGAGGGGGTCAAGGGGGAGGACACCCAGGAGGTGGAAGGGCGAGAGCCAAGCGCCTCAAGATACACAGATTCATCCTCCGAAGGGTTGAGGGCTGGCCAATTTCCCCTCTGCTTCAGGATCTCTAGAATGTCTGCAAATGAGACATCTTCAGAAGGGGAACGGGGGGAACCCTCAGAATCATCTAAATCTGTGTCCGACGTGATGGACTCAGGTGAGTCAATGTGTTTCCTCTTACACTTCCTCTTCCGAGGGTGCTCTTCTGCCAAATCAGGAGAGGCCTCGGAAGAGGATGAAATCCCCACATGGGGTTCCTGAGGAGCTGGCTCTCTGCGGTCCGGGATGAGGGAGTGAGTCGACTTGACCTGAGGCACCGTGAGGGAGGGGCGGACGGAGCCGACTGTGGAGTAGAGCCAGGCTCTAACACACTCCGCATGACCTCGAATGCACCCCTGTCAGGCAAAGCCAGAGGTCCCCGCCCCGAGAAGCCAAGAACCTCGCCCGGCACCGACAGTGATGGCACCAAGGCGGATGGCGGAGAGGAACTTACCAGCGCCAAGCACCGAGAGGGAGGGGGTCGGACAAGGGTCCGATGCCACTCACCCCTCGGAGCCGACGAGGAAGTCCGGCGCCGAGATTCTTCCAAGGAAGAAATCGGAGCGGCACGGAGCCGAAGACAATTGTATCGGCTCCGACGCTATCACAGTCTCGGTTCGACGCGACCCGGCTCCGAGCTCAAGAGAGTCGAAGGAGGAATATATTGATGGACCGGGGCAGGCATCGACTGATGAGTCAGGCTCTGAAGCATCTGGGCCAGTGCCTCGGACTTAAGAAGTCGACTCACTACCCTCTGAAGGTCATGATCCGACAGCCTCGATGACCTAGAGGAGTGAGATCTTTGGCTCCGTTCAGACAGCAGGGGAGATCCTGGAGCCGAATGAACGGAGCCAAGGGATGGTGACCTGGACCTCTTCCTAGTTGTCGGCTCCGAAGGTCTGGTCGGAGCCGACACGGGAATTTCTAATACCTCGGCTCCAGCCCGAGCCGAGGGAACCACAGAAACTGTGGACTGAGACTCATCGGCTCCAGCCGGAGCCGATGTAGACATAGGTTTAGAAACCTTAGGTCTCGGCTCAGTTGTCGGAGCCGAAGACCTAGATGCCTTAGAGGGCTTCCCTGTAGATACAGAAAGGGAATCCTCTGGCTTGAGTAAGCCCCTTAAAATTAATTTATTTTTCTTTCCTGCAGGACCCTGGGGCTGAAGCCATGGCACACAGCACAGGAGTCCTGTAGGTGCAAAGGTCCCAGACAGTAGACACAAGAAGTGTGAGCGTCTGTCAGAGACATTTTCTGACAGCACGCATCACACTTCTTGAATCCGGAGACCTTTGCTTCTTTAGACATCTCTAAAGGTGTAATCACACACACACAAACACACTAATTACACCCTGTCAAGTTTAAATTATAATAAAACACTAACTAGGTTTTTAAAATAAGAAATAACACACACATTCCACTAGGGAAGAAAAAAGGCCTGTAGGCCCAAGGGAAGAACTTAAAGTTCTTGAGGGAAAAACGGAATTTTTAGAAGGGGATAAAAATTTCTCTAAACTAAGGGAAATAAGTAAAAATATTAAAATTAAAGGGGTTTTAATAGACTAACTTACACAAGAAAAGTCACTTACCAAGAACCGGTAGAAACCAACACCTCGATAGCTGTAGCGGCAAACGAGATCTGAGGTAACTCTCGCCTAGCATTGTGGGATATAAGGGGAGCCTCGAGCCGGTGGAACCAACTCTCGAGCTTTTACAGTGGCCGAGTCGGAGCCGAGGTCGGCTCCGAACCCATCCAGCAAGAATGAAGGCGAGATAGACAACTTAACATTAGTTATTAGATGTCTGTCAGAGCTTTCAATTTAATGCACATGTTCATGTGAAATATAATTTCTGTCTAGTCTAGCCCAGTTATTGGACCTTAGGGAATAAATAATATGCAAATTATGTCAGAGTTCCTACTACTGAATTCATGTCTTCCACACCAAATATTTTCATAAATTACTTCAGAAATCTTCCCTTTTTGTTATATTTTCCCTTCTAAATCCTCCAGATAAATCCTCATTGTTGCAACTCATTCTTGTCTGCACCTATAAGTAATATTCCCTGATGAAAGATGATTATTTCTCCCCAAAGTGTCTTAACTTCACAATGATAGTCTTGGGTAGAATGTAAACACATCAGTGTAATCCTCCTCCTTTGTCAGTAGTCATTTACTACAACAAATCTTCCATTATTATCTTTTATACTATTCAATCACTATTGTAGCACCTCTAGCAATTAGTGTAAGTACTCCCCTTTTCCTCTGTCCACGATAATCTGCTAAATATCCTTCCTGAAATCCTTTTTTTAATTAAACTCTCCTGCTCACTTATTTCCATATATGTCTTCTGTAGCACTGCTACTTGCACTCTGCATTTCTTAATATAATTCAATACTCTTTCATTTTTGTCTACACCTGTGGGGCCATTCACTTTCCATACTAATATGGATAGTGTAGGCATTATGACATGAAGTTATTATTTCACTTATTATATATGACTTTTTTAAATATATATTTCCAGCTTTTGTGTTACATGGACCCAATAATATTTGGCAGGTTGCTCTTTTATAAACTTGTTTCTTGTGATCTCCACTATAACCTATGTCACATTTTATAAGACCCTTTGTTTTAATGAAAACCCTCAAAAAAACCACACACACTCGGACAGAATACTCCCACAATCTAGTTATGTAAAACAATCACACACAACTATTTGCATCTTCAAATAATGATAGGACCATTTGTCCCAAATTGACAACTGCACACACAGGTATTACTTAATAAGCCACGGTGGTGCAGCGGTAGCATTGTCGCCTCACAGCAAGAGGTTCTCCCATTCGTTTCTCAGCTGGAGCACCTTCTGTGTGGAGTCTGCATGTCCTCCCCACAGTCAAGTGGCGTTCGCAAGACATCCGTGAATGGGCGTGCCTTCATTGAAGGTTGGGTGTAAAAATCGACTGCCAATCATTAGAGGACCAGAACTCCACTGTGGCAACCCCTAACCGGGAAAAAAAAAAACAACAACAACACACAGGTATTACCTAACCTAAAATTAAGTTTACCCATGCCAAGCTGTATGCTGCAGCCTGTACTCCTACTTATACTAACTGCTGTCTGCTTCTGTCTTTTCTTGATCCCTGTCCCAGATGTGAAAAACATGTTGTATGCTTTCTGAAAACATTAACTTCTAGCATTAAGAAAAGTGCTCTGGCTTTTATGGCCTACCCCTATAGTCAAGCTTGTCTACATGGAAACATAAAACATACAGTTGCCCTCTGCTGCAGATTTCTCAACGCATGCTGAATATTTGTTTGTTAAAGGAAAACTTTTCATTACATTCAGTGTTCTTTAATTTACTTGCTTGCACAAAAAATGTTATTAGATTGAACCAAGGGTCTTAATCTAGACATTTACCTACACAAAAGTAAGAGAAAACGTATCAACTCTACATATAATCTGTGCACATTTACACTCCCATCCCACACCACAACAAATCAAGATTAGAACATATTAATTTAAACATGATTTTTTTTCCAGGCTTACCTCTCTTTTTACATTGTAATGCTTATATTTCTTTTTTTAGTTTTAAGAAAAGGAACTTGTTTACTGTAGTATCTACATCACATACAACAGTAACTGAAAATGCTTTACTATATAATGTGCACTTTATATCGTGTAATGTTTTATATAAATACTATTAAGAACAAAAGAAAATTCATTTATTTACAGTTAGTTTTTCCTTTTAGTGTCATTCCAAACATTAATGACATGAAGTGGGATCTACGCTTTTCAGTCATATTGTCACAGATCCATAGACTGTTAGAATGCCAACAACCCAAAAGGCCTTTCTAAGGATAGCCAAGTTTTCCTGAAAGAAAAATGATGTCCTGCATCCAAAACAGGACATTGAGAGCCAGGCATTTACAAGCTACACTGTCCATAGGACATGGGTGCCAGGCCCTGTGAAAATTTCCTATTTCCCATCCACTTGTCCAGGTTGTGCTTAAACTGGGTAATAGATAAACTCAGCTTCACATGAATGAGAAGCCTGTTCCATAGGAGGGGGCAGTCTCTGGCACACATATCTGTCTCTCTAACATGTTATGTTTAAGTCATAGACAAAATTCAAATTTAATGGTCAAGGGTTTTATTGAAATGAGAAGTGATTTGGATGCTAGGCAAATTGACCTTATTGTATTTCTCCTTGAGATGGTTTAGGAGAACAACATTTTTACATTTGACAACAGATATTACCGCCAAAGGTATGGCGTAGCTATGGGCACACCTTGTGCCAATAGCTATGCCAATGCAGTTATGGCCATATGGGAATGCAGTTTTCTAGTGAGTTTGAGATGGTGGTGTCATCAAATAAAATTTTACTGAAGGTTCATGGATGACCTTTTTATGGTTTGGACTGGCACCATAGTAGAATTAGATGAATTTATCTGCTATCTTCATTCCACTACAGACTTTTTGAGGTTCACTGCTACTAAGTCCCATATTGAGATATCCTATTTGGATGTTATGGTGAAGAGGGAGCTTGGTAGTAATAGACTTATTACAGGGCTTCATAGGAAGGATTGTTACAAACCGTGTTTTGTCCATCGTAGCAGTATGCATCCTAACCATGTGTTTGAGAATGTGGTGAAGGGACAAATGTTAAGGGCCTCTAGGCTACTTGTGAAAGACCAGGATTTTGAAGACTTTATCGTGACCCTGAAGGATGATTTTGAGGATAGGGGGTATAAAGGGACTGAGATAGTTAAGGGTATGTGTAGCGCCCACCAGCTTAGGAAAGGTGTTGGGAGACCTTATTTTATGACCCAAACCTGAGACCACATAGACAAGTTAGAAGGGACAACACCTTAAGAGTCCCTATGAGTTTTTTGTGACATAATTAAGGTCACTGAATTAATTAAAAAGAACTGGCATTATTTAACTTCTGATTCATCGAATGAAGCATTAGTTGGCACATCTCCTAAGTTTTATTACAAGAATATACCAAATTTAAAGAGTCTGTTGTGTTATCTAGAGAAGTTGGGCTATGAACAACGGGGAGAGGGGAGCAAAAAATGTGGCATTTGTAATTTCTCTCAGTATGTCAGAGAGGGTAATGAGTTTGTTCATCCAAAGACAGGGAAGAAATATTTTTTAAATGTTATGGCTAACTATGACACCATGAACTATGTTTATTTACCTAACTGTGAGCAATGCAGGTCATTTTACATTGGCAAAACTAACCATCGGTTTTGTGAATGCATTAGGGACCATATATATTATATTAATAAAGATAATACTGTCAATGCCTTAACTAAACATGCTCAGATGCAAGATAATGCACATAGGTTTTCTTTTATTATGTTAGATGTTATTTATGAGAATGCTAGGTTAGGTAATAATGAAAATGAAACAGAGAGACGAGAAGCAAGATGGATAGCCCACTACATTCTCATATGGGGTTAGGCTTAAATGAATTTGTAACCCTTGAAACTTGTTTTAAAAGCCAGAAGGAGAAGGAAACCCTTTGCTGTGCTCACTTCTTCAGTGAGTTCATTTTTAACTAGTTACTTGTTTTATTAGTTTAAGCTCCTGAATGGTTTGTGTATTATACACTGTTATATATGTTCAGTGAAGATGTTGTTTTATTAGGATCTGTAGAAGCTGTACCAGTTTGTATATGCATTAAACTTAGATTTATTTAACCTGCTGCCTGTTTGCTGCCTATTTTACCTGTGGATATTTTGAACTGTGACTGCTGTGTTTCCACACTGGTGCTTTTTTGTGTACTCAGTTTTGGTTCCTGGTTACTAGTGTGGTTTGTCTGCTGGTGGAATTTTTGTATTTTATATTTTAAGAGTTGAAAAGTGAATAACTCTGATACCCATTTGTAACAAAAGTCAGCAATGCCCATTTACAAACTTGTATCTTGAGTATCTTAAGGCATGAATTACAATTTAAACTATTATGCTACATAGATTTATATACAAACTGCAACAATCTAAACTGCCATTTTATTACTGTTGTCTAAGACCGTCTTTTGTCATCTAAACTGAATTCTCACCAGAGGTCAGACAAGCTAAATGTGTTTTGTATATTACAAACATTTCCAGTCTTGTAAAAATGCATACATGTTCTGTTAGAATAACAAACATGGCACATTTTACATGCTTCTTTACTCTTCCATAGAAACAAATTAATTAAGCTATTTTTTTAATTAGAAACAGCTCTAAATAGGGAGCTGTTTTTAAATCTCAAGACACGCCACCAAATAGGCACTGTGGGTTCAGATGGAGAGATGATAAAATCAGCAAGCAAAGGAGAGAGTAGTATTGCTGGAATCAAATTCATTCTGAAGTCTTGGTGAGTACCTTCACAAGGTAGCCCCTGGTTTTACAAAATTTTACTAAGACAACACTGATGCAGACTGCATTTTATATAGCATATATCATGGACAGAAGTAAGTTAGAAAATAAAAGTCAGTTGGGTACACAAATCCCAGGATAAAAAAGTGCCCAATCCTGGAAGGCACCCTGGTGTCAGGACTGAAAAAAAAGTGACAGTGCAGAATCCTCAAAACATGGAAATATTACTACAATGGGGTTAGGCCAGACTCAGCGGGTAGATGCCCCCCAATGTAGAAGGAAGTAGAAGTCTACAAAAAAACACAAAAACTGACAGGCCAAAAAAGAGTCATAAAGATGATAGAGTGGACTACTAAGGATAAGAAACAAATTACGTATTGTTACTGTTATGCAAGAAGTCCAGAATTTCTGGAGAGAAGATATTCAAAAAAGATTAAGAGAAATCAGAAGAAAGAAAAATACTCGCACAAGAAAAACTGTCAAAAGCTTCAAGTGCAAACTTATGTTAATTAATACAACAGATTCATGAAAAAATATATACAGACCAAGAAACCTTGGCCCATTTGGAAAAAGAAGTGACTGAGGAAGTGCAAAAATATAATGAACAAAACCTAGAGATTTTTGACAGGTATTAAAAAAAACATGGACATGGCTCATAGGTGTGTACTAGGCTAACACCCCCGGAGCCTATATAAGCCTAGCCCAAGAAGATTCACTGGCATCATGCCGCCCAAAGTTAGTTCCCAGTGCACCTGTCAAGCAAGGCTACTGAAGTGATCCCCGGGTGAACTTCCTATTGCCCATCCACTCATCAAGATTTCTCTTAAAGAAGGCCAGTGAAGTGCTCTGCTTGACATGAATGGAAAGTTTGTTCCAGAGTATTGGAAGTGTCCAGGTTAGGAACCTGTCCCTCCTGCATGTTCTGTTTATTGTGGTAATGAGGTTTAGGTCCCTGGAGCGTGTGGCACGGAGGGATTGGGATTTCTTTAGGTATAACATATCTAGCAGCTCTGGGTCAGACATGGCTTTGTAGGTCAAGCAGAGATCGCCTCTAAGTAGGCGATAAGAGAAACAGTATAGCTGGAGTTTTTGAGTCTGTCCGTATAGGGCATGTGTCTAAGGCCTAAGATCCTCTTAGTGAGGCATTTTTGTGGCCTTTACAGTTGTTGTAGGTGTCTAGTGAGGCACATACCAAATGGGGCATTGTATTCTATAATAGGTCTAATGAGGGACGAGTAGAGAGGAATTATGACCTCTTTCTTCCTGGATGAGAAACCTTTTGTAATGAGATGTGCCACATAGAAGGGCTTTCTGACTGCAGTGGCAATGTGGTTATCAAAGGAGAGGTTGCTGTCAACCTGTGTCCCGCGGTCTCTTATCATACCTTCGGTGTTTAGTGGACTACCACTTATGTGGTAGTTCATGGGCAACGAATTTTTCCCAAAGGGAATGACAATGCATTTTTTGGCATTGAGCTTAAGGCCATGGTTCTGGCACCAGTCATTGGTGTCAGAGAGTCCTTTTTGTTGAATGTCTACATCAGTTGGAGAGTCAATAATGGCTCCCAGTTTGCAATCATCTGCTAACTTGGTCAGCCAGAGTCCTTTTGTGTTGGCTTGAACTTCAGAGAAGTAGATGCCAAACAGGAGAGGACCTAGGACCGTTCCCTGTGGGACACCACTTGTAACTGGTCGGTAGTCAGATTTGGAGTCCTCTACTTTCACAGTGTGGGTTCCATCAGTGAGCACGTTGGCAACCCATATTATGATATAGTGGTTTATGCCTAGTTTAGTGAAAGGAATGTCTACAAGAGGGTAGTGAGACCAGCTATGTTATATGGGTTGGAGACAGTGGCATTGACCAAAAGGCAGGAGTTTGAGCTGGATGTGGCAAAGGTAAAGATGTTAAGATTTGCACTGGGTGTGACGAGGGTGGACAGGATTAGGAATAAGTATATTAGAGGGTCAGCCCAAGTTGGAAGGTTTGGAGACAAAGCCAGAGAGGCAAGATTACGTTGGTTTGGACATGTGCTGAGGAGGGATGCTGAGTATATTGGGAAAAGGATGCTAAGGATGAAGCTACCAGGTAACAGGAAAAGAGAAAGGCCTAAGATAAGGTTTATGGATGTGGAGAGAGAGGACATGCAGGTGGTTGGTGTGGAAGAGGATAGGAAGAAATGGAAACAGATGATCCGCTGTGGCGAACCCTAACGAGAACAGCTGAAAGAAGATGATAAGTGAGTCTATCTATGATTCCTGAGTGAGGGATGGTGTCAAAGGCCTTGGCAAGATCTAGGTAGGCTGTGTGAACTACCTTGCCCTCATCCACAGCTCTGGTGACACACTCAAAGAAGTCTATCAGGTTGAGCAGGCATGATCTACCTTTCACAAACCCAAACTGCGTGGGGTCCAGAGTTTGGAGATTCCCTATGTCCTTATTTAGAAGGTCCACGATAATACGCTCCATAGCCTTACATATCAGACGTGTCAGACTAATGGGGCGGTAGTTCCCAGGGTCTGTAATCGCTCCCCCTTTGTGGAGTGGGATGACCGCAGAAGTGCGCCATTCGGTAGGAAAAAAGCCTGAAATTAGGCTGTCATTGAACAGGGTACTCAGGTGTGGTGCCAGTTCACTTTGTAATTCATGTAGAACACAGCCGGGGATATTATCAGGTCCCATGGAAGCTGTATTCTTGGCTTTGGACAGTGCTGTTTTTACCTGTGTAGCTGTGATAATAGGGACTTGGCATTCCTCAGGTATTGTGATAGGCCCTTTAGGGGGTGAAAGGGGGGCAAAGTTCGCACTGACCCTGTCGGCCAATATGTTGACAATATCAATTGGTTCTGTATATGTATTGCCATTGGGCTGTAACTCAGAACAGATCTGAGTACTGCCATGTAGAATCTTGACATAACTATAGAATGCCTTGTGGTTGTTTTTAGAATCTGCAGCAATTTTGTTTTTCATAGATAGCTTTAGAGGAGTTGGTGATGGATCTCAGTTTTTTGCTGAGGCTAACAAGGGGGTTTTTCCAGTCTTGGGAATTCATCTTTTTCTGCAACAGTTTTTTCCTTCTGTTGTAGAGTTTGTTTATGGTGGGGGACCACCAGATTGGCTTCCTTTTTTGGAGGAGAGCGTCTTGGTTCTGTTTGGTATGGCCCATTCCATGCACTTGTGTATGTGCCCATACAGTGAACTGGTGTATGATTCAGCAGGCATGCACCTATTTTTCATCTGCATGGGTGTCGTGAAGTTAACCACCTCTGTTTTTAAAAGCCCAAAATTGGCTTTAGAGAAATTTTTATGGTAGTTTCCTTTAGGGGGTGTGAGGGTGAGATATGGATATCCATGGTAATTAGCTTGTGGTCAGATCTGACCAGGGAGTAGTTGATTACTGGTGTAGAGCAATGGCCACTCATGTGAGTAATGACAAGGTTAAGATGTTTCTACCCCTGATGGGGGGGTAAGAATGAGTTGGTCCAGGGCATTGGAATTAATGAATTCCAGAAAACATTGAGCAAGTGAGTTGGTACAGGAGTAATTTTCCCAGTTAATGGAGGGGTAAGTTAAAGTCTCCCAGTATAAGGGTATTGGGTTGTACCCGAATATTTTCCAGTGTGTTCAGGAATGTGGAGTGGGAGTCTTGGGACATGGTGGGGGATCTATAGCAGGCTACAACCTGGATTGCAGTTTTACCCAGTGTTAGTTGTACCTGAAGTACCTCTGATGCGTTACGTTGTGCTACTAGTCTGGAGGTGTGAATATCCTTTATGAATATGGAGACACCACCACCTTTAGTGCTTCGGTGCAGGTATAGGGGCCGAAAGGTGTATGAATTATAGCTTGGTAGTGCCGAGGTGCTCTCTGGAGCCTTGAACCAGGTCTCGGTCACTGCACAGATACCAATGTTCTCCATTTTAAGGAGTGTTTCGAGCAAGTGCATTTTGAGATTTAGACTTCTAGCGTTGAGCAGCATAACCCTCAGATTTTGTTTGCTTGCAGCTGTTATGGTGGTAATTTTGTCTTCAGGACATTGTCTAAAAAAGGCACTATAGGGGTGGCAAGAGCCTTGGCCAGTATCTGGAATCCCTGAGGTGACAGATGCAGGCCATCTCTGGCAAAGCATCGAGGTCTGTCGATCGTGTCATCCCAGGCAGACAGATACTGGATCCCCTCAGAATGACACCAGAGACTTAGCCAATTGTTGAAGTCAATCATTTTCTGCTTGTATTGTGGTATCACTCTGGATGTTGGTAGGATGCTACTCAAAGCTAAGGTCATACCTGCCTGGGCTACAAGATCCAAGAGCTCCTCTGTTTCTTTTCATGTAGTCCACAGAGGTATGTCTCAGAACATTCACACCGACATGGACAATGACAGACCCATATTTGTACCTGATGTGGAGTGACCAAAATACATGCGTTATGTGGCAGAACCTGGCAGCTGACAGGCAGTTGACCGTAACTTTCTCCTTATTCAACCTAGTGAGTGGGACATCAGTGTGCCTTAATACTGAGGCATCTATGACTAGTGTATTGAGTAAGTTTTGCTTTATGGGCTGTGGTTGAGTGGCACACCATTTATGTGAGCTATGTCTCTCATGGTTTGTGCTGGGATGTAATGTTTTTTTGCATTTCTGCCTCGGCGGTCTCTGCTGTTTGGGCAGATTTTTATTAAAAGCCTCCATGAAAGTAGGTGTGTGCTTTGTGTTACTATGTGAGTGTTGTGGTGGTGTAATTTCTGGGGGGCTATGTATTGAATGTAGTGTGGTGCAGGTGTTAACCTTCTCTTGACTGGTTAATCTAGTCTTGGCTGGAGAGTGCTTGGCTTCCAGTTGGGCTATATATGTGCATCTCTCACAAGTCATAGTGTTGGGAGGTAAGAAGAGAGGGTTGTCTGTGTACATGAAGCAGTTGCTACATTGACTCAGGATGCCCAAGTTCACCAGGTTGGACAGGAGAAAGCACAGGGAACTGACCTTTAAACATGCCTGGATATGAGCTCAATATATTAAGTACTGAAGCCTTTTACAGGAAAAATGTCACTCAAAGTGTCTGAGTCTGTACAGAGCACTGCCAAACACGAAGGGAAACTAATAAGCAGACCCTGAAAATTTAAGGATGAAGTATTTAGGCAGATATTCTAACGTTAGGAAGGAATCAAGCAGTACTTACTGAAAATAAAGAATTAGCTTAAGAATGATGAAAAGAGGGGAGTCCCATTAATGGCTACTACTAATGCTGGTTTCAACACAGCTTCACTCTGCTGGGATACAATACTCCTTTGCTTCTTCTCTCACCAAAAGCAAAATGTTAGCACCAATCCCAAGAAGAGAAGCAGGCCACGGCCTGTTTGGTGATCCACAGTCTTGTTTTAGATGTTGCAAGGGTCTGTAGGCTTGTAGCCTTTTTCTGATAGATGCCACGAATAGCAACCAGACCAATCAGGGACATTAAGCACAGACTCGCTCTCCAACCAGAAAGAGTCAGGAATCAATGCACTCTGCTCCTACTCTCACTAGGATCAGAATATAAGCACAGATTCCAAGCTGTCACCTATAAAGCAGTTATTAAGCTTTCTGGTGATCATCAGTCTCCAGGAAACAATGCAACTGCACTCCTTCTCTCACCAGCAGAAAACAGAAGCACTAATCCCAAGATGACTACTGAGAGGCAGAATGTGGACTCTCCAATAACTGGTGGTCTTGCAATAGATGCTTAAAGGTAAGATGAAAAAAAATGGTTTATCCTAAACACTGCAGTGTGCACTAGAGGAGCTAGATGTGAAAGGAGGCAACTTAAGTTTTACCTGTCTACCTGTCTTTACCTGGGAAAGAAAGAAATTTGATATGGTGTAATATTTATGCAAAGGAGAAAACTAAACTAATCAATACAAAAAAGCAGCTCCAAGAAAATCTGAAGAGAAATACAGGCAAAGGCATCCAGATATGCAAAATTTCACAGTACAAAAAATAAGATCACAAAGGGGTAACACAGAACAGAAGACTAGTAAAGGTGAAGTTAAACAAATAGAAGCTGAAGTTATGGAATACCTGTGAAGTGAAGGGCTTTGTGTAGAATGTCCAATGTAGGTTATGTCTCAGCATAATGGAATAATGAGTCCCCAAAGTAAGGATAAACAGGTGGAACAGAAGACATCTGAAGAGGAAATATGGACATGGAAACAAAAATGAGATTTAATATGGTGAAAAATGTATACAAAGGAGAAAGCAAAACTGATCAACACAAAAAAGCAGCACTAAAGATATTTGAAGGGAAATACAGGCAAAGGGCATCCGGATATGGAAAATTTTACAATACAAAAAAATAAGAGAACAAAGGAGAAAAGTAAAAAAGAGGATTACTACTAGAGAAGCTAAAGAAATAAAAACTGAAATTAAGCATTACCTGCAAATTGAAGAATTTAGTGTAGAAAATCCAATTCTGGTAACATCAAAGCATGATGGAGCAGTGAGTCCCCAAATTAAGGAGGAAACAGGTGGAACGGGAAGCATCTGATAAGTTGCCACATAAAGATACTCTGGAGCCTTCAGTAAGAAACCAGTTCAAATGTTCATCTGGAGCTGCACAACAAGGGAAGGAACAGGAAATAGTGGCAACTATTATGCAGTCAGTGCTGTGGAGTAATAGTCCAGTGGGTTCCCACATGAAAGAACAATGACACATGTTGCAGTTGAAGAGAATATGTCACAGGAAGATGGTGTGGAACTTTTTTATAGAATACCATCCGGAAATGGAGATGTGTCTCCAGTTTAGAAGAAAATGATCTAAGGGAAGAGCTACTTGATTTAATAGAGATGGATAGATATATTACTTTGATAAAAGAAACAGATTACAGAAAGTCAATAAGACCCAAAATGTTAGAAGGAAATGAACAGAGTAATCAAGATCAGTCATACTATAACAATAAAAAGTTTTTTTTTTCACATTCATTGTCAAATGTCTGTACATTATTCTTTGCCTCCCAAGCATACTATGAAAATCAAAAATTCTGAAACTCAGTTACAGGCCAAGCATTACAACAAAATAAATGCAGAAGCATACCTCTTATAATGTTAGACGGCACTATGCAGTTCTAATTGTTACTGGTAGCCAATGCTCTTAGCGATAACTAAGAAATGAAATTATATACTTAGCAAAATAGACTGGGAGAAGAGAAAACAGAAAAAAACTTAGATTTTGTAATTGTGAGTTAATATTTCTTTTAACACATAATGTACTCCTGCCAAAAGTAGACTACATTCCAGTCTAAGACAAAATTTCAGTTCAGTATGGCTTTCTGTTCTTCAGGCTGGGTTTGACCTTTTTGGCCTGAATGTACCATTAAAGATTTAAAAAATGTAAAATGTCAAGGACATTTAGAAGCCATGTAGCTGAAAACAGTGGTATGTCCTTAAGGAGTCATTTGCATACATCCCATGGACCTCACATACAGGAAAGTTAAAGGTTTGTAGGCAAGTACTAGACTAGCTGCAACTATCGGCCATTTTAAGCCTAGCCAACTTCCATTCTGGTACTTGAATTAACCCATCCCATTTGCTGTTAGATTAGCCTTACATATCCCATGGTTGATAACTATATAATCACCTGCTGGTGAAAACAACTGGGAACATAGCACAGATCATTTGAGAGGGCCCATATATGGGATAAAGCATTTAGGAGCTACCTCTATTAGTCGTACAAGGAAGAGTCTTGGGGGTAAATTTTCTGTTTCCTACACACAGATCCAAGTTGCATTTAAAAATGGGACAGGGATGAGCTTTCTTTTACATGGATGGGAAGTCTGTTCCAGAGAAGTGATATCCTCTGTGAGATTTATTTCTCCCTTCAGACCGCTCTTGTTGAAGTTGCAAAAGAGGTTTAGATCCCTGGACCAAGTATATCTGATGCCATATAACTTACTGGTGTGCAGCAGGTCCACCGGTATTGAGTCAGAAGATGCCTTTTATGCCTGACACAGGTCAGCTCTTAGCAGTCTGTAGGATATACAGTACAGCCACAGGACTTTGAGGTTGCCCATATAGGACATATTGTTTAGACCCTATATCCTTTTAGTAAGCTATCTCTGTGGTGGGGGGTACAGTTGCAGCATGTGTCTAGATAGTTACATCCCAAAAGGAGCATTTTACTCAATGACTGGCCTAATGAGGGCAGAATAAAGGGGACAATGACATATCTAGACACAATCCCTTTGTTTATAAGCTGTGCAATACAGAAGGACTTTTTTACGAAAGTGGACACATGTTGATCAAAAAATAATAAATAATGCAGTCACTAGAAACAGAAACAAGTACCATGAAAAACAATGAACCACTTGACCAAGAAGGTATACCAAAAATCCATAGTACATGGAAAATAAATCTATAAAGATTAATTAGTTTTAGTTTACTGCTTTCATCCACAAACAGATTACATAGGATCTCTTCAGAGCCAATGCTTCTTTCCCCACTCACACAATGTAAACCTTTACGCACATCATATGATTTGCAAGAAATTGCTAATCACATTCAAACTTCCAATGAAATAAAGTACTAAAGCATTAAAAAACTATCTTCTATAGTAAATTCACCATTAATTAATTATAGTAAAAATGAAAACTACTGATTCTATATGGGTATGAAAACATCAAAAATACAAAATATTGTGAAATTAAATAAAGTATTAAAAATATAAACAACATATGAGATGACAAACATGTTATATAGTGAATAAAATGTAAGTAGTTAAATAACTAAAAGCCAGACACCATGCATAAATCAGTCAAACTTTTTGATATTAAATAATAAAACTACATTCTGCAAAACTGTAGTTTAAAATACTATTAGTAGAAATGTATTCATTCGAACCAGGGGGTGCTGTTACATTAAGTCTTGGTTCCCATATTAATTCTCTAAATTCTATTCCAGTTTCCCATTGGCCACCCCTAGGACTTCTTCCAACTCTTTCCAATACTGCAAATTTAAAATTACAAGAGTCTGAACATTCTACAGTATGTCTAAATAAAGCATTTTCATGTTTGTTGTTTCTTTCTATGTCATAAATCCTTTTCCACAAGGACTGTTCCATCCTGGCTCTGTAAAAGGACTGACAAATTCCACAAATGGTTATGTAGACAAGTCTGCTGTAACTAAAGTAACCCGCACAAATCAGTTACAAGGGTCTAGATCCATAACAGATAGGCAGAACCTCACCTCTGAAAATATAATTTCATTTTCTACAAAACCTACATCTTGTAGTGCCCATTTTCTGGATGTGGGTTTCCAACTTTCCATTGCAAATACCCTCTTTCTCAAATCTGTTTTTTTTTAAACTGGATGCAAGGAATAAGGAGGCAGAGGACAAACAGCATTTAATTTTGTATGAATTTTGGAAGAATTGATGCAATCCATCCTTCTCATATCTAAGTACATGGAGAAGAACCCGCCCATACAAAAAAAAAAGTTCAGGGAGCTATGGCTTTACTGAGAACAGGGTGAATGATATAACTACAGACGTGAATTTAAATCTTAGAAAATGGATTATCTAATAAAGTAATGAAGGTACTGTTTCTGTTGTTTCTATTGGGAACACTTCAGTTTTGTATAACTGTTATGTTACTTCAGACAACCCCAATAACTACAGTGGATTTAACCATGACACTGACATTGTTGACTTGAATAGTCTTTCTGGGCACTGTGGTTGCAAACCAATTTTGGATGATTTTTTTTTTAAACAAAGTCTTTTGCTGGTATAGACAATGTTCAAGAAAAAATACCTATTTTGAAAAAGTTGGACAATTCTGAGAAAAAAATTGCTTAAGTTTTGGCAAACAAAAAAGAAAGTTTCTTAGCAAGTGGGCAAACCTCCCTGCACTTCGTTTATGGGGAAATCATCACATCCAAATTATATAAACCAAACTTAGAGGTTGCACAACACTGGGAAAAAGTACAACCTCAATGACTGCCAAAAGTCATTTCTGGCTATTAATATTCATTCAGCAGACTGACATGTTTTCATACATACAAACATTATGCTTTGATAAATATGGTCTACTCAACTTATTTGCTATAGGCAGCTCCTTGCTTGAGCTGTATCCCAAAGCCAGATGATACTTTATTAGATTAAGTTACATTCTTTGCAATTTCTATGGCACCTTATATAAAGACCTTCTGAATATACTTTGCTTCTTTGCATAAACATTTTTGCACAATTTCTTACATCTGAACATGGTTACTGATTTTTTTTCTCCATTTGCATATATCTGTTTTGTGCATCTGTAAATGTTCTTGACTCAAGGACAGCTGGTCTACTTTACATAAAATCATAACTCCTACACCATTCTGACTTGCATCTGTTTGTAAAACAATTGACCTATTTACACCTTACTATTTCAACACATGTGCTTCTGTTACTAAGAATTTCATAACTTTTCCATTTTTTTACCACAGGTTTTTAAAGGTGGAAATATCCAACTCTTTTTGACCTCCTGTTCTTTTGCAGAGCAAACAGTTTGTCAAATATCAGTTAAAGGAACTAAACGTTCATCAACGGATAAAGAAGGCATGTTGGAGTGATTCACTGATATACAAAACTGTCTCCCACCTCTGGAATAGAATTCCACTACATGTCAGTCAGGGTACCATCCTTGCCATTTTCAGGTTAGACCTAGATAACTGCATGGTCAAGCTTCAAATTCTCCTCCAGTCTATCTTGTAATTTCCTCCTTGAGGCTGAATGGAACTTCTGCTTGCAATGGTCTGCAGACTAATTCCCTAGTACTTATTTAAGAACCTAATGAGGGATTGTTGACTCAGGGATATTATGCTGAAACTTTATAAGATATGGCTTCATTTCCCAAAATCTCATTACTGTCATTTGCCTTGTAGCTCTGGCATATATACTTTTGCTCCAACATCCTCTAAGTCAGGTTCCCTGATGTTAGATTGTGAGCCCTATGTTTCAGACATGTTTATAGGTTCATTGGTGACTACTAGGCTAATGGCACAAGAGCCTTTACAAGCTTAGCCAATAATACTCAGGATATAACAACATTATATCTTAATTCCCCAGACATGGGATGGAGAAGTATCAGGGTAGTCGGTCTTTGGGTGCTGGAGCCTTGAGTCCTTTTACAGACTGCCTCTGTCCATAAGGGATATGAACAGTACCCCAGGAGTTAATTTAAGGTTCCACATCCATTTATCCAAATTCTTCTTGAAGAGAGCGACGAACGGGCTTTGTTTTATGAAGATGGGAAATTTATTCCACAGATAACGTAGCCTACTTTTAGGGGTGTGCTATCAATATTCTAATTTGCAGGGATATCTGATTTACTGAATGGTATAATTAAGTATTTTTTAGCATTTAGTCTCAGGCCATGGTTTTGCCACCAGTTGTTTGATATTTTTGGCCTATTTGTAAGATGTCAACATCATTTGGGAATTCAATGACTGCTGCCAGCTTACAGTTCTCTATACCATACAGGAGGGGTCCCAACACTGAGCCCTGTGGGACACCGCTAGTAACAGTTTTCTTATCAGAAGTGGATTCACCTATGCAGATAACATGCATTCTCTCAATGAGACAGTTGGCTATCCATCTAACAATGTAGGAGTTTATGCCTAACTCTTGTTAGTTTATCCATGATCACCTAGTGGTGGACTGTGGTGAAAACTTTGGCCAGGTCTAGATAAGCCATGTGTACCGTCTTACCCTCCTTCATGGCCCTGGTGACTTTCTTGAAGAAGTCCACCAGACTGAGCAAGCAAGACCTCCCTTTGACAAAGCCAAATTGGGTCTGGTCCAGTTTTTAGAGAATTCCTATGTTGTTATTGATCAAGTCCATGATAATTCTCTTTATGGTCTTGCAAATAAGGCAGGTCAAGCTTATGGGTTTGAAGTTATCTGGATCATTTGATGGGCCCTCCTTGTTCAGAGGGATGACTGTTGCAGTCCTCCATTCCTCTGGGTCAAATCCCGTCTGGAGGCTGTGGTTAAAGAGGGTTTTTAGTCACCCTGATAGAGTCTGTTTTATTCCAACAAAACAGCAGGACTCAAAAATGTCAAAATGCTCCAGTATAAAAAAGACAGTTTATTCAAAACTCATACGCACTTTTGCAGCTTCTGCTGCTTCATTAGATGCTAATACTAATCTCTACAAACCACTCCATTTAATATGTTAACAACTAATTATTAATCATATGACACAAAATTTAAACACACAGTTACATATTGTTTAGATCTGGTATATACCACATATGTAGAGAAAAACTTTAAAAACTTTATACAAAAATATATAAAATTTATATAAAAATGTAAGAATACATTAAATAAATAAAAAATGCCAAACATAATTATCTAGTTAAAGGTCTGGATTTTAACTTAGGCTTACTGGCAAAAGGTTAATTTGAACTGCAGCTTGGGGTACTTGAAGCTGTTAATAAAAGCTTTAGGTAGAGAAGTGAAACGTCTTTCTTTGCTTGTTACACAACATTATGATGAGCTGCTTGTTAAATTTAGTGCCGAGATAGTTGACAAATACATGACTGAAATTACTGATTCACTAGCAGTCTATGAAAGGAAGTTGACCAGGATTAAACAAAAGAAAATAGTGAGAGATCGTTCAGATTTCCAACAAGGTAACTTTTTACATGGCCAAGATACACTGAGGTTAAGGAAAGTGTATCCAAAGTCAATGAGCAATGTGTTACCATGACGACTTCTTTTCCATCCAATGATGTGACAACTTCCTCTTCAGAACCTGAAGTGACGTCACTGGCTGTTTCGCAAAGGACAGAGACTGAAAAGAAACTAGAAGCAAGAAGGGAGACGCTCTTAGTATTAGCATCTGATGAAGCAGCAGACGCTGCGAAAGTGCTTATGAGTTTTGAATAAACTGTCTTTTTTATACTGGAGCATTTTGCCATTTTTGAGTCCTGCCATTTCGTTGGAATATATTACTTTTTTATCTATGTTGGAATCTTTTACCTGGGAAGGTTGGGGGTTGTATTTATCTTTTTGTATATTCTGTTTTAAGCTATTTAAGAAGCATTCTAGAATGTTGTTGGGACCCATGGAGGCAGTGTTTTTGGCTTTAGTGAGCGCAGTAAAGACCCGTTCCCTTATAATAACCGGTAGGGGGATGGTTGTGGGTATTTCTTTGGGTGTGGTAGGACGTGATGGGGGAGGGTTTGAACTGAACTTGTTGGTCAGCAGGTTTGCTATAGTTTCAGGCTGGGTGTAAGTGTTGCAGTTCATGATTAATTCAGCACATTGCTGAGTGTTTCCCTGATGTTATGAACATAATTTAAAAAAAGCCTTATGGTTATCTTTCACCTGGGAGGCTACCTTTGCCTCATAGTTTGCTATGGCAGATTTAACCAGCTCTCTCATTTGTTTAGACGGGTGAGTGTCTTTTTACACCGTTTTGTCTGCTCCTTCTTGGCTCTGGACAGGATTTTTTTCCTTTTGTTGAATAGCCTCTTTATGCTAGGGGTCCACCAGGGTGGTTT
This sequence comes from Protopterus annectens, assembly GCF_019279795.1. NCBI lineage: Eukaryota > Metazoa > Chordata > Ceratodontiformes > Protopteridae > Protopterus > Protopterus annectens. Next base: position 782,557,965 of record NC_056729.1, read on the forward strand.
ATTTTTGTCAGTAATCACGGGTTTGACTCGGACAGGTACTGCTTCCTCCTCTATACAACTATAAATGTGGTTGCACAGTGCTTTTGTGTGCAGCTCAGAGTAGGTTCACAGGGGGTTGGACGTTTAATAAGGTGTCACTTTGATGTATTTGGCCTCATCAAATTTCTTAACAGATTTGGAGTTTGATGGGGGTTCTAGGTTAGTTTTAATACTAAAGGAGATCATTTTGTGGTCAGATTTTACCAAGGAGTAGTTTAATGCATGGGAGGGAGAAGTGTCCCCCCATGTTCATAAGAACTATGTCTCTATGTCTATCTCTAGTTGGGGAGCTAAACAGATGCTCCACAGTGTTTGCAGTGACGAAGTCCAAAAACCTCTGAGCAAGTGAATTACGGGTCATATAAGTCTCCCAGTTTAAGGAGGGATAGTTGAAGTCATTCATAATGTTAACATTAAGATATTCCAGTAGGTTTAGGTAGGAGGTGTGGTTTTCCAGACTCATGTTAGGGAATCTGTAGCAAGGATATGACAAGAGGTCATACCTGTGGTTAATTGGGCATGGAGCAGCTCAAGCGAGTCATGTTGTCGGTCCAGTCTAGCAGGGTACTTGTCCTTTATGAACACTGAGACACCTCCTCCCTTTGTTTTACCCTGAGCCAAGAAGGATCGAAATGTATGAAAGGCATTTCGGCCTTTGATAATCACTGTACTTTCTACGGTTCTGAACCATGTTTCCATTACTGCACAATTGTTTGCATTCTCCAGGGTGAGGAATGCTTCCAGGGACTGCAGTTTTTTTATTTAAACTCCTAGCGTCACACAGCAGTACGTTTAGGTTGTCATGAGTAATTTTTGTTATGTTGGAGGGTTTAACGACTTGGCATGGTCTAAAAAAAGGCATTCTGGAGATATATAAAGTTGTTGCCAGTATCAAGAAGCCAAGTGGTGACAAGTGCAAACCATCTCTGGCAAAGCATTGTGGTTTGTCAATCATGTCCTCCCAGGCTAACAGATATTGGATCCCCTTGCTGTGACACCAGAAACTAAGCCAATTGTTGAAGTCGATCATTTTTTTGCTGGTACTGTGACATCAGCATTGGTGAAGGTAGGATGCTGCTCGGAGCTAGATTCATACCTGCCTGGGACACGTATTAAGAGAGCTTCATCATGTCTCTCTTCATATAGTCCAGTGAGATACATCTTAGGTCATTTACACCAACATGGACTATGAGTGTGTCATAATAGTACTTGTGGTTTAAAGACTTAAGTGCACGCATGATTTGGTGGATCCTGGCTACAGGCAGACAGCTCAATGTGATCATTTCCTTGTTGAGCCTGGTAAGGGGGACATCAGCATGTCTTACAATGGAATTGCCAATAACGAGAATGTTTGGCTGTGTGGTGTGTTGCCTTATGGGCATGGAAGCGGAGCTACTATGATTTTTATAGTTATGAGTTGTGTGAGGAGCTGTCTTTTTTGAATGTGCGCAAGTTTGATATTTGTTCTTATGGAGTTTAAAAGTGTACTGTTTCAAACTGCTCTATCAGCTCTATTAGTCTCTTATCATTATCTTCATGTATCTGATTCTAACTTGAGAGATCATCAATTATGTCCACAACACAATCTAAACCTTCAACTACACATGTAAATGCACTTTAAAAAAACTAATCCTGATGAGATACCAAGTAGAAGTCTCAAGAATCTGTGGTCTTAGTGGCACATCAAATATACACAACATGTTTTTTTTCTCATCTAGCATTAATTGTCATAATCCCTGACTTACATTCTATATTGAAGAAAAATTTAGCATTCAGTAAAGATGAAATCATTTCCTCAGCTGTAAAAAAATAAAATAAAAAACATATAATCCATCTATCCAAACCTACAAGTTGCAGCCAACTCCTTTAGCGAAACCCATGAACAACCACCTCCATTCATACAGTTTACTAGGCAGGGAGGGAAATGGAATCAGCTTGACAGGTATTTCTTCTGTGTCAGGCATGGAAGAATACACACCTGACAATTTAGAAACCACCAATCTGCCTACCACAAGTCTTTAATATGTGAAAGGAAACCAGAACACCTGAATTAAACTCATTCAGACAGAGGGAGAATAAGCAGACTTCACAAAGAAGACCCTCTAGCAGAGAAATGAACCAACCTTGTAACATTTTCCACAAAATCATTTTACTTAGATCCTGTGGATGAATGCTAACATGATTCTTGTCCTGATTTACAACAGTGACCATAACATTTACCCATTATTTTGTCTCTGTTTCATAATGACCTCAGCTCCCATTTGCTTCAGTTTTCAGTACTCCTAAAACTACTTTCCTTGAAACATGTATTAATATTAAAATGTTTGACTTACTTAAACAGTTTTGTCCTACAAGTTCAGAAAGCCTTTACATAAATCAGCATAAGCAAAGTATCATTGCCATCACTCTACAATATTCAAGATGGCTCTTCATCTGTGTGTCAACTGCTGTGCAAATGCAGTCTGGACGTGTAACCTGTAAATGTGTTTCACCATTCCCCAAATTCTCACAGGCTGTGTGACCCAAAATATTCGGCTAATTAACTTCCTTATGCAATCCTGCTATTTGAAAAAGGATGTTATACTTTTACAATTTTAGATTTGAAAGCCAATAGCTTTGGACCCAGCAGCTTTGCTTTGTGTTCTGAAAATGTCAGCATTGTAGACACTGCTTTCTTTTACACTCCTTTCGGTCTCAATGCTTTAAAAGCATTCTATGGCATAATATTTCATTCAGAAGTTAGGTACAGTTTAAACTCAGAATTTTGTTTGCTAATTCTTAAATCCTATTGTCATCAAGCTGAAAGATTATCTTGCTACACTCTCTCTCTATTCTAATTTACACCAACAACTCTTTCCAGTTTACTGGTGCCAAAACTTCTCGTTTTCTTGCTCTGGCTCAATTACATGTACTTTCTTATGAACTGTCTTATTTCTAATTGCATTACTTTGCAATGAAAAGTTATGTACTTACCATAACTAGGTATCTGCGTTGTCCATTTTCATTCTTCTTCACTAATGGGTATCAGATCTGACTCTGCCACTTTCCAAGACTTAGGATCAGAGTCTCGAGCTCCTCCCTGTACCTGTGCCATACTATCCTCAACTCCCCAGCTTGAATTTGCTGCCCTATAACTAACAGAGGTTACCACAATACAGAGAAAAAGGTATTTGAGGCTCAAACCTGAAACCCATGGATTCCAAAGTCTTCCAAACACTTCACAAAGGCACCAGGTCCGGGGATGGATGTGAGGGACTTGAGGAAGAATGAAAATGAACAACACAAATGCCTAGCTATGGTGAGTACATAACTTTTCAATTTGATGTTGTCCTTTTCATTCCTCCTCATTAATGCATCAGAGTCCCCAACTCTGCAATTCCTGGGTGGCCCTTAAGGAAGGATGTGCCAGAGCACAGTCCAGCCAAAGTATGCCCTACTCCTGGAGACAATATAGAGCTTATAATGTGTAACAAAGATATGAGTCTTACACTAAGTGACTGCTGCATAAACCTCATCAACAGAAGCTTTGGATAGAAACACAACTGTCTGTAAATGTCCAGGAGGTACAAGAAGTATTCACCTTTGTTCGAAAAGTTGGGGAAGAAAACTGGCAACTGAACTGACTGGTTAATGTTAGATTTCATGGCCACCTTAAGCATAAAGGAAGGATTTGTTCTTAAGAAAACTCTGCCTTTGTGAAAAATGATGTAGGGAGGTTTAGCTGACAAAGCTTGAAGCTCCAATATTCTCTTAGCAGACGCAATAACTACTAAGAAGATTGTTTTCCAAAAAATACATTTTATGTCACAAGAGTTTGCTGGTTCAAAAGGCTTCTTGGTGCGACCTTGCAGTATCATCGTGAGATTCCAAGGGGGACAGGGATCCTTAATTGGTGGTCTAAGATAAAATGCTCCCTTTATGAAGGCTTTATATAGTTTGGGGAAAAAAAGGGTTAAATTTCTCTTCCCAGCATAAAAATGGATATGGCAGTCAGTTGGAGTTTCATTATGGAGAAACTAGCTCCTTCTTGAAAAACAGTGCTAAGAAAAAAGAGAATAGGTGCTGTGGGCACTGATAAAGGATCAATATTTCCTTATACACCCAGATAGAGAACCTCGTCCACTTACTCTTGTAGGCCTTTTTGATAGAAGCTCTCTCTGAGTAGCCAGAATAATGTCACATATGGAGGGGAGATGGCCTAGATTTTCCTACAATTACTGGAATTGGAGAAACCATGCGGTCAGTTTCAGGGTGTGGAGATTGGGAATCTGAGTCTCTGATGGGTGAGATATGAGATCCTGTATGGGATCCAGAATCCAAGGCGGAAACTTGAGGTGAGACCAAAGAAAGGGGAACCATACCTGGTGAGGCCAGAAAGGGGAACCACACCTGGGGAGGCCAGAAAGGGACAATGAAGATTAAGGAACTCTTCGAACTGGTGGCTTTCTGTAGAACTTATGGTATCAATGGTAACAGGGGGTTAGTATAAAGGAGGCCCGGGGGCCAATCATGGAACAAAGCATCCCTCGGTGACTCACCTTCCGGGGGGATCAGAGCAAAACACTTGTTGCACTTGAAGTTCAGGAGAGAGGCAAAGAGGTTGCAACAAGATTGGTCCCAATGGCTGAATATCCTGTTCGCTACTGATTGTTTGAGGGACTACTCATGAGGAGTCAAAACTGACCTGCTGAGTCTGTCTGCTAGAGCACTGGTTACTGCCAGAATGTGTGTTGCAATCAGAAAATGGTCTGAAGATATTGCTCAATCCCAAACTCTCATGGTCTCCCTGCACAATGGGTAAGAACAGGTTCCTCCTTGTTTCTTGATGTACCAGACTACTGACATGTTGTCTGTGTGCATCGCAATCGTCTCCAGAGGGAGAATGTCCTGGAAGACTTGTAACATAAGGAGGACTGTTCTCATCTCTAAGACACTGATATGCAACTTGGTCTCCATAGTTGACCACATGCATTAGACAATCTTTCCTAGGAAATGCCCCACCCCCCCACACCGGGAAGCATCTGTGGTCACAGTGGCTATGGCTGGAGGAAGAGAAAAGGGTCTGCCTAGAGAAAGGTTGTGAGATTCTAACCACCACTATAGATGATATCTGCAGATCTGAGAAAGTTTTATGGGAGCAGACAGCGGATGATAAAGAATGGACCATTGGACTGCTATGGTCCACTGGAGAACACTCGAAGAACCTCACTAAGGGGACTAGAACAATTGCAGCTGCCACTGACTCTAGAGCCCATAAAAATCAACTTAGCTGGTGGTTGCGGGTGCTCTAGTACAGATTGAATGTGTTGTCTAAGAGATAAAATGCAATGCATTGGCAAGTAGGCTACTTTTTCTCTTGAATCCAGTCGCATTCCTATGAACTCTTAAGTTTTGCATGGGTGTCAAGTTCAATGTTGCTACACTTATCATGACACCAAGGTGGCTGAAGATTCTCATCGGATAGATGCTTGACTGTAGCAGAAGCTGCCTAGTCAGTGCAGTCAGGAGCCAATTGTCTAATTATGGAAACATCCGGAATCCCTTTAGCCTCAGGTGAGCAGCCATGACTGCCAAACATTTGGTAAACACCTGGGGGGCTGTGGTGAGTCCAAAGGGCAGCGCCCTAAACTGGTAATGATTGGCTCCCAGGCAAAAGTGCAAATGACTTCTGGAGCACCTGTTAATTTTCATAAGATACGCGTCCTGGAGATCCAAGGAGCACGTCCAATCATACTTGTGTAGCAGTGGCAAAATGGACTGAATTATAACCATTCGGAACTTTGACTTCTTGATGAAATTATTCAAATTGCTGAGAACCAGAAGTGGTCTCAGGCCTCTAGTCTTTTTTGGCACTAAAAAGAAGCAAGAGCAAGTTCTGAACCCTCTTTGTTCGGTTGGGACCTCTTGGATGACTTTTTTGCAGAAGTTTTTGAACTTCTCGCAGTGCGTACTCCCTCTGACTAGGTGGAACATTGGAGAGTTTACTCCTTGGACCTGGAAGAGTTAGGGAAAGGGGAATGTAATAGACTCTGGATATAATACTTAGCACCAAGGAATTGTTTGTTATGCTTGTCCAGGCATCCAGGTGCAGGGATAGATGACCCCCGACTGCCTCCAGAGATGGACAATCGAGCAGTGCTTCAGGAATGGTGGAACGGCCTATCAGGGAAGGGTTCCCTGAAGACCTGATTCTATGGACCCCCTCTGCCTTTGGGGAGGTGCCGGCTACTGAAACCCCCTCCTCTGTCACTGGAGGCACCCCCGCATGGTTCCTAAAAAGAACCTTGAGACTTCTTGAACCAAGTGTTCTTACCTCCTCATTGATTCATGGAAAATGTCCTCTGAGAAGTAGAAAACTTGATCCTCACAACAGACAAGGTCTTTCCTTCTTGTTAACTGTGGGTCAGAGTATCTTTCACAGAAGGTCCAAACAAGGAAGACCCATCGAAGGGGACATAAATGAATGATGCCTTAAAGGGTTATGTAAAGTCACAAAGCCGTATCCAGGCATGTCTTCTGATGGCTATGCCGGTACCAGCCACTTATAAGGTGCCTTCCCACACATGTGAAGTCAACCTCATCGTGAAATCAGTGAGGGAAGAAAGAGTACCCAAGTGGGGAGAAACCTTTTTCAGATCCTCCTCTGACATTGTCTCGGCAAGAGAGTTGGAAAATTCCTTCACCAGGTCTCTCTACAGACAGGCGAAGTGCGCCAGGTAGTTCAAAGACCTGACAGAGAAGGTATGTGAGGCATAAACGCACTTTCCATGTCTGTCCAGCACTCTAGACTCCTTGTTAAATGGATGGACAGTGGAGCTCTGTTCTGCCAGCTCCATCTTAGTGGCTGCTGCAATGACAATGGCATCTATAGGAATGCCTTTACTTCAATGCATGCAACCAGCCGGCAGGCCCAGGAACCTATTGGGGCATTTGGGGATTGTGTCCATTTCCTTCCAGGCCTAGTGGGAGACTAAGTTAATCAGCTCATCTATGGGGGAGTCACCCAGGACATAGACAGGCTCATCCTGACTGCCTCCAGGAACACAGATTCCTCAGAAGGAAGAGGATGGGCAGATCATAAACCTTTCTGCTGGAGGAGTTCTAGGATGTCTCCAAAGAAGATGCCCTCAGGTGGCGATCGGGGAGATCCTTTTCCCTCATCGAGATGTGTCCTCTGTGAAGGACTCCAAAGGGGAGTCTATATGGCTCCTTTTACACTTTTTCTTTCAAGGAACTTCCTCCCCGAGGTGTTCCGGGGAGGTATCGGAAGAAAGGGGGATTCCTTGAGGGGAAGTAGTCTGGAGGCTCCTCGGGACAGGCTCACCTAGGACAGGAATGATGGATTCAATGCTCAGATCCGATGAAGGAAGGGGTATCCTGGGTGTGAGGAGACTACTCTCTAAATGTAGGAAAGCCCTTTCTGTCATGCAAAAGGCCAATGGACCCAGGGAAGTCCCCTCCTCTCTCCCTTAGAACCAAAGTTACCTGAGGGGACAGAGCAGAACCATCCATGGATCCAAGGCCTCATGACAGAACCAAACTCATGCTGTCGAAGGCTGAAGCTCCAAGGGGAAGCAATGGATCTGACAAAGTCAAGCCAAAGTCAACCCCTAGAGATGGCGCTGATGTCTTGGATCTGAGACCCACTCTGATCCAACATAAAAAGAGCAATGCTAGTCAGGGACACCATTGGAGTGGAGGAAGGAAGCTTCCTCGGATCCAACATCAACTGTCTTGGGTACCCAGGCTCTTGGGATTCTGAAACCAAGGGTTGGATCAGAAAAGAAGTCAACATACAAGGAGGAGGAGCACTCACCCAGATGGGATGGGGATGGCAATACTCCGATCTGAATCTGCATCCTAAGGAACTTCCTCATCATTCTGTCCATGTCATACCTCAGTGAAGCTTCGGAAAGACCTGGAAGCTGCCACGGATATATGCCTATATTTGGTAAGGGTTTGGAGCACCTTTGAGGGGAGAGCTGGGGATACTGATTCCACCTAGAAGGCTGATGTCAGGCTCCTAACCACCAAATCTGAAGCCATGGGATCCAAGGGGGAGGTGCCGGGAATGGGGGATCCTGAAATTATAATAGGATCCAAGGTCTGAGAGGTGCTCGAAGCCAAGAAAGATGGATCCAACAGCACTTTTGGATCAGACGCTGGCCTTGAGACCTGTGGAGTCAACACTGTCTGATCTGAAGAAGTTCCCTGATCCAAGCTTTTGCGAGAGGTACTTGGATCAGAAGTAGACTGTTCCAAGACCTTAACATTTTTCTTTGCATGCTCCGACTTCCCAGAGGAAGGTGAGAGGGAGCATTTTCTAGTCAGTATGTTTAAGTGGGGTGTGAGCCCCAGAAGTGGTGGACGCAGCCAACAAGCCCTTTACAATCAGCTTGTTGCGGCGGTCGGCTAATGCACAAGGGTTGAACGCAGCACACATCACACACTCTTCATCCAAATGGTTTAGGCCTAGGCAATAGACACTTCTTGTGGGCATCTGAGTTGGGAATCTTGTGCCCATAAGAAGTGCATCTCTTGAACTGCATTAGCTTCTCAGACACAACAGCACACTACACACACCAAGCAACAACAATAAAGTAGTTAACAGTAATGTTAAGCAGTCAGCAAAATCTTTAAACAATCTACTCTAAACTCTAACTACAAAGTTTTTTTTTTTTTTGAAAGTGCCAACAGCACAAAGAAAGGAAGAAGAAAGGGAAACCTAAAGTCCCTGATGCTTCATGCACTATGAGGGCAGTAAATGCAGGAAAAAAGGTAATAACAGCAATACAACAACAATAATTAAGCTAACACTATAATTTTTACACTTATCTCACCAAAATACTTGCGCAAGACTGAAACCACTTCTGGACGCAATGAGTGGCAAATGAGATCTGGTGAGTTGCAGATGGTATGGTGCATTATGGGCAAAGGGAGGAGCTCGAGACTCTGTTCCTAAGTCCTTGAAAGTGGCGGAGTCAGATCCGATGTCGGATCTGAGACCCATTAGTAAAAAGGAATGAAAAAGACATCAGATCATAGGTTTATCACACCGACTACAAACTTAACACTGGACACTTCTTCCCATACAGCCACTTCTAGCAAACAAGGTTTGAAACTATGGTACAGACCACGTGCACTTCACTGCTCTCTTTTTTGTCACCATTACAATTGTTATATTTCTAAATTTTTGTCTCGCATTTCAATTTTCTTGGTTAATGTCTTTTAACTGTTTATCTCTAATTTCACTAGCTCTGCATATCTTCACAGCTTTTGATAAGGTTAGGTCTACAGCTCCTAAAACATGCTCTTTATATGACCATTTCTTGCAGTATAAACTGTTCTGCCTCTTATCAAGGAATCATGCAGCTCACCATATTAAGAGGTTTTGGATTAATTCTTTAGCTCAGTAACATAAATGTTTATAGTTGTCATTGAGGGAGAGTTTCCTGTAAAGAAAAAAAATGACACACAAATGGCAAATGTATGTAAACTCACAATAATTCCTGAATGTCTCCATTATTACTGCTCGTTTGTTATGCTTCCTTTCTTGAAAAGTAGAATTTTTAAAGGCCTTCAAGGTTTATCCCCCAACAGCATGAACAAACAATGTATGCTGTAGCTTTTCACGCTTCTCAGACATTCCAGACATAGTGAGAAATAAATTTAAATTTCTGTATCCACTGTTTCAGGTTTTCTGTTAAAATGTCCTGCAGTGAAGGAATTCTGGGTGGATGCAAGTGGACCATCTTTCAGTGAAAGAACACAAATTTCTGAGGGCTTCTCAAGTTTTGAAAGTGAAAAACAAAAAATGTGACTACTTAAAAAAATAAATGTCAAACTAAGAATAATATTTCTTCTCTGAAGACTGATCAATAACTTAATAATAAACAGACCTGTTCAAATTTGACACAGTACAACACCTGGAATAATGTTCATCAGGATGTGCATAAGCATCTCAATCAGTAAAGAAATGTTACCAGCCTACATGAAATCCTTATTTGGGCTTTCAAGTGCAAAAGTGAGACTCGTTACATGTAACATCTAAGAATTTTCCAGCCCATTCTTAAAGATGTAGTAACATATGTTACAGAGTGCAATTAGTACATCATAGCTACAGCCTCCCAGGCACACCAGAGTAGCCGGCACATGTGTGGTTATACAAAAGGCAAAAATGCCCGTCTTTGCATAATGAAAAATGCAAATGTGTAGTGCAACAGCTGCATAGCATGCATGTTTGCAGCTCTAAGAAATGCTGAAGGCTCTACATTCCATAACAGACGACTACATGGAGAGGGGGGTATTGATCCAAAGCAACCCATTCTGTAATAGGGGAGCAAAGACAGTGACTGTGATAAGCAAGTCAGACTTGTTTGTCACTTAAAAGGTACTTGTTTTTGAAAGTGGTAGAGGAAAATTAAAGAAGCTTCATATCAAATGTAGGCCTTAGCAAAGGCTCATACATCTAATAGATTTTAATTCTGAAAGTAAAGTAAAAAACTGAGAAAAAGCAAGGTGGACTATAGATGCTCCAAAGTCTTCTCTATGTAAGAAATAACCATTAGAAGGTCAGGGCAAACCCAAAGGCTGAGTAAGGAGCCTAGGAAAACTGTCAGACTGGAATGTGACAGCAAAAGGTATAAATTCTGATAGTCTCTCAGCCTGAGCTTTCCGAAATGAGATCACACATTCTGTAGACATCAGAGAAAAGGGTTCACATCAGGAACAAAAGATATGGATTAACAATCAACACCCAGTTTTAGAGAAATGTTTCTTTACCTGCCCTCTGACGTCTGATGACACTGCTGTCTAGAAATATCTGCTATCATGTGTTCCACTTATAAATGGAAAGCAGCTATGTTACGGAAAAGTGCAACACACAAGACCTCTTGTCATGATGTCCACAAAATGTGATCACTGCATTATACTGCACACTTTAAAGAAAGAGTGAAATAATTTTGAAAACAAAAAATATTACATCTCCAGCTTACCCTAGGATCCAGCTTGGTAGATTAATGTCAAGATGACAATATACACCAACTGCATAACAATCACTCAAACGGCAGTGCTGCTGAAGACAGGTTGTCAGTTCCTTTGCAAGACGCAGAACTGTGCTGTAGGTATATGAAACTGATGTGTCACCGTCGCAGTAATCAAAACAGACTGCTTTCCTGTCTGAATAACATGCTGCTGCCTGCAACACCATTCCATGAAGTGTCACTGTAGCCATGTTACAAGTCACCTAAGAGTAAGAAAGAGTTCATTAATGACAGTTTCAACAATGTAGCATTCAGACCTTATCATCAGCAGCGGAAGACTTGACTACTAATCTGCATGCCAAACTGTAATAAGTATTTTAGTATATACAATGGCGCAAGGAACTACTACACGTTTATATTATATAAAATAACACATGGCAGTTAAATTTTATACAGCTAAATAATGCCTACCTTGAAACAAACATTTCTAAATAACACTGTGTCATACGATCTATTGTTACTCCCCCAATCTAATATATTTTATGCCTCACTACTTGCATGACTGTAGAGCTTAACATACGTACACAGTACAACAGGTCAGGCTACCACTCTCATGTTATTATAAGCTGCCAGTACTGGTAGTGATTTTGTCATTTCATGATTTATACATTCAACTGGTAATGCACATGAACTACTAAATGAAGCAGCCTGTTTTGTGGTTAAATGTTGCCAGTTACAACTGAAAAGTAAATATGTGGGCTATTGTCCTGTTTATTCACCTCATGCATTTTTGCTTTACTTCTGTTTTTCTGTGACAAGACCATATTTATGTAGTACCAACTCTTACAAATTATATATTGTAAATAATAAATAAAAACTGTAAGCATACAAAATGAAAAGAAAACACTGTTTAAAAAATACAGCTGGCAAAAATATGTTTACTTCCCCAGTGTTCAAACCTTCAAACCCTTTCTTGCTTATTTTTACAATTTAAAATGTGTGTAACTGTTCCTTCTTGTACCTCAGTTGACACCACCATCTCCTATTAGGAGCAGCTTACACCAATTTAATCTACAGAGGAAAAAAAGATGCTTTTGCAAAGAGAGGCTGCAAATAAAGTCAGCTACTTTGATATAAATGTAGTGTTTATTCTTCTTTCTAAGATGTTACCTTGTTGCATTCAAATTGTTTATTGCCATTATCATCAAGACCCTGTTTAGCCTTTCTGGGACTTCAAACTATTGCTGGACTACTCAAATTAACCTTCTTGGAATCTAATCACATGCTTTCTCCAAGCCTAGGAATGACCGTTTGGATTATCTCCTCATCTCCAGCTTATTCTCCACCATCTGACTCGCTGCAAACATAAGGTTGGTGGTGCAGCATCCTGACTGGAATCTGAACTGCTGCATAGGTCAGTTATCGAGCAAGGGGAGGTACAGCCTGTGTGGGGTTTTCTTCATACAGAAGCTACTGACGTACTTATTAAATCTGCCTTTAAATGTCCTTTAGACTGATGAGATTTTTGGTAGTACCTCTTATGAATGATATTTGATTTATTTCTTTCATCTGAAATTGGTCATCCAGATCAGAGGACTGGTACAGAACCCTTTTTAATGTTATGCTGGGTTTCTTTTTACGCCTTTCCCTTGCAAACAAACAAGTTTCTTTCCATCATCTACTGAGTCAATTCCCATAAACAGGTACAGTTTCTCCAACACTTTGTAATTTGCAATTGCAACGTTCTCTTAGCTGGCCACCCAATATTTTTTATTAGCTTGGTCTATATTTTCTGTCTCCCACTTTTTCCCATACTCCTACTTTCTTTTAATTACTTTCCAGGCTCCTGCATTCAACCATCAGCTTTCCTTATGTACCTTATTTCCTTACTTTGCTTGGCCATACACCTGTTCTAGTCTTCACTCATGCTCTTTTGAGACAACACCGACATTCTTCACGTCTGCCTGTTAAGTCTTCTATCGGAGATACTTAGTCTACAGTATTTCTTTAAACTTCTGAAATTTTGCTCCAGTCAGTGTTTAGGTCTTCAGCCTACTCTCTGTTGAGCTTATGGCCTTCTCTAACCATTGCCTACAGCTGATTCTGGTCACCAGTGGTTTATGCTGGGGGGGTTTGACAGTTTCACAGAAGATAACTTTGTAATCTCCGACTCTACTCGAACACCTTTTCCTTTCTAGGAGGAAGTTTACCAGAGTTGCATGTTGACCACTCTTGTACATAAACTTGTGACTGTCTCTCTTGTTGAACCATGTGTTGGCCACACCCACTTATTTGCCATAGAGAAGTCTAGCGTGGCCTCTCATTTTTACTGTTGCTCCACACATATGGATTCATGCAGTGCTCATATCTTGCTGTGTCTGTCCCAATATGTACATTCAGACCCCCCAGTATCACCACTTTTATCTAGTAAATCCTGTAACTGCTACCCTAGTGTACTCTTTTCCTCACCATCACATTCCTGCTGTGGGGCACTGGCTGAGATTATGAACCTTACCGGATCTTTACAATGGAGTCTGACTGCCATGACTCTATCATAAATTCTGATGACATCCTTCTTTATCTTCAGAAGACTCTCTCATCACAATTCATACACTACTTTTAGTGTGTCCTCCACCCCGAGTAGCGGACTCTGGATCCCAAGCCAAGTGACTTGCTGAACTGCCCTTCAATGTTGACTCCTGGATACAAAGAATCTCCAGCCTGCCTTCCTCCCTCCCTCTCATCATGCCATACACTTCCAAGCTGCATCCTGTCAATGATCCTATATTCACTGTAGCAATCTTTAGTTTATTTTTGTCAGGTTGACTGGGTTCATGTCTAACTTTCACTCAAAATAGCTATTCCAAGTAATCCAGGCTGGGCAACTGAACACCAGTTGGCCAGTATCTTTTGGACCTACAACTGACACACTTTATGGTGAGCACACACACTGGCCAACAGGAGCACACAGATCACTCCCACCAATATTATAGTTGATCCAAGTCTATTTTTAGCGACATTAGTCAAAGTAACCACATCACCTATAGCCAATTTTTACACTGCTGTGTAGAGCCCTGACACTGCACACAGTCCGTGATCCATGTTCTCCTATCTAAAAGGATACTGTGCACCACAGAAGATGGTTAAAGCAATTAGTCTACAGGACTTTTTGCCTGGGAGGCACCACCTATACATTTCCATTCACATCTCTGTGCACTCTATTCACATACTCTCAAATTTACCTAGATAGGTTAGTTTTGAACCCAGTACCCTCCATGCTTTAGATGGAAACACCCAGCACATTTTTGGAAGGCAGGAGGAACCCCACATAGAAAATATGCAAACACTACACAGGCATTGGTCAGACGTCAAGATTGAACCTCATATATTGTGTATATAGAAAGGATTTTAATGCAGACAAAAATGTTACTTTTCAGTATTTCAGCACAAACGTGCACATACTTGCTGTCAGTGCCTTCTCTCTAGTGTGTACAACCCAAGAAAGTATGTGCTGCAGTAGTTGGAAGCACAAAAGGTTAAACCAACCCATTTTTATAACATCTGCCAATCACAGCTCCTCACTAGCAGTTTTCTTTTTTCAGACTACCTATACTAGCTGGAATGTTGAATGTTTTCAGGGTTCGAAAGTGGACTCCACTCACAGTCTGTGTGGAGTTGTACCTGTTCTACCTGTGCCTCCATGGGTTTTCTTCAAGTATTCTGATTCTCAGATTTTGTAACACTGCTCAAAAACACGCTGCTTAGCTGTATACTCTAAGCTGTCCATGTACATGCTACATTTACTATTGCCCCTTATGGCCTGGGTCATGGCTAATAAAGTCCAAGAAAATCCATTTCACTTACCAAGTTAACAAACAAGTAAAATGTATCTAACCTAAAATAAAATTATGCTTCTGTAAAGCTAATGCCTGTGGGTGCTGCCATTAATTTAGAGCAACAGTTCATATCTGCAGGAATAACCTTAATTAGTTAAAATGTACATAGTTTTGTGTGCTTCTTCTAAGTTAAAAGGAGACGGAGTTCAAAGATGCACTTAATTTTTGTATTTGTGTGTTTTCATTGAAACAAAAACGTCTTACAAAAATGTGACACAGGTTCAAATAGAGATGAGAAGAAACAACTATATAAGATATCAGCCTATCAAACTTTAGTTCACTGTGTTAAAGTGTTTTTCTAACGCCGCAGTGGTGCAGCAGTAGCGTTGTCACCTTACAGCAAGAGGTTCTCTGGTTCAATTCATGGCTGGGGTGCCTTCTGTGTGGAGTTTGCATGTCTTCCCTGTGTTCATGTGGGTTTCCTCTGGTGCTCCGGTTTCCTCCCAGTGTTACAAAGACATGCATCTGGAGCATTTATCCCAGAGCCGCCGCTGAAAATTGCCTTTGTTCCAAGTCGGACTTTCCCAGTTAACAAATGTTAAAATAAAATAAAACTAGTGTGTGTGTGTGTGTGTGTGTGTGTGTGTGTGTGTGTGTGTGTCATGTAAGCCAAAATTGGAAATAATCTTTCAAAAGAATTGTCATGTAAAATAAACGGGGTGTAACCGTATTCCATCGTAATGGCTACTCTGTCCAAATCATCCTGGAATGTATCATAATGGCTGCTCTGTCCCTATTATCCTAGAATGTAAATGGCCTTACAGACACACGCTAAAAGCAGAATACTGAATTATAATAAGAAATGTAATGTGCAAATAGTAATGTTGCATGAGACACATCTGGATAAACAAAATGAGCATGTGAGTCTGACAAAAAAGAGATTTCAAGATGGACATTCAGCAGAATATCACAGTCAAAAAAAAGGTAGCAATAATTCTGATTGCTAGATTACCTTCAAGTGTGATAGTACAAGAACAACAACAACAAAAAAGACAATGATAGTACAAGAACAACAATAAAAAAGACAATGATAATAGATCTGTAGAAGTAAGGAGCAACTAACAGGGGTGGAAAATTACACCATCATGCATTTATATTCCACCAAAAAATACTGTTAAGGGGAACTTAAGAAGATTTGGGGGAGAAATAATATTCCCTGTTGAAAGCTAATTTTGGATGGGGACACAAACTTGATTTGTAATAGTGAAGTTGCATCAGGGCACCCTAGAAGGGAGAATATAACAAAAGATAACAGATTTATGAAAAATATATATATGAGAATATTTGGAATGGAAGATGGAATGCAGTAATTGGAACTCAGATTAACATGTTAATTCTATTTTACAAAAGCATGTGTACTTAACTGAAATCTTTGATATGCATCCAATAACTAATTCAGCTCATGCATCAATAAAAACTATGATAAAGATGCTTAGTACTGAGATAAAAATGAGACATTGCCACTTTCCTATTTACCTGATTAAAAATAGACAAATTAAAGGACTGGTAACAGAAATGGTTCTAGAGTTATTAGGAAACTATCAATGACTGATATCAGAGTAATAGGCAAAAAGAAAGAAATGGTGGGGTCCTAAACAAAAGACCAGCACTGGTAGAGTTTTAGTAGGATCTAGAACAGAAGCTGCCATCAAAAAGGGAATAATGACTACATCATATAAAATATTGTATGATAACTATAAGAATCAATCAGAAGAGGTTGGAAAGGATTGGGAAGAGAGGTTGGATAAACAATTCACAAAGAAACTATGATGGTACATATGTATGTCTCCCAAATATACAACAGAGTCGAGAAGATTTAGGATCTTTGCGTGGAAGGGTGTATATACATATTTTTATACCCAAAGTAGACTCCAAAGAATTTTTTTCTCAGGTAGACAGCAAATGTTGAACGTGTGATGGGGAAGAAAGAGCTAACTGAGAACATATTTTCTGGAAGTGTAATGAGTTGGCAGACTTTAAAGAGTCCCTGCAGACTGCTTTGTTAGAGATACTGAGTGAGCAAAATGATGTAACTAGGAAAATGATTTTCTGAGCTAGGATACAGAATCAGAATCACCTAGACATAGTAAGGCTTTGCTGAAACTAATTATGGTAGCTGCCAAAAAAGAAATTACTAGAAAATGGAAATCAAAGTCTAAACCAACTTTACTAGAAGTAGCGAATATGGCAACAGAGATAAAACAACTGGAATTGGGATCTTTAAAAAAGGGTAGCAGGAAATTATATCAAAAAATGGGAATTGTGGAAGCAATACATGCAGAGAAGGAATGAGGTTTAAAAGAAGGCAGGATCTGAATGCTACGTAATGTCTGACTGACAATGACTGGATATATTATAAGTGATGTATAATGTTTGTAACTGGAATTGTATCAGGATTGTTTGCTTTCATTTATATAAATGTAAAATTGTCTATGTCATGCTTTAATAAAGATGTTTCTTTTTAAAAAAAAAGGGTTATTAGGAAGACAGACACTGCTTCAAAAGGGATAAATAAATATGGAGTTTAAAAGCAAGGTAGAAATAAAACGGAAAGAGATGAGAAAGTAGTAATAGAAATTATTTAGAAGGGTTGACAAAGGTTAAAGTACTGCATAATTAAAAGACGAGGAACAATTGCAGAGTGCTAAATAGAAAAAAGGGAGTATTTGGATAATATACATGAGTTTAGAAACGGTTTTAACACAACAACTTATGCAAGAGAAAGACTTGTCAACAAACTTAAGGAGCCCAGGATGAAAAATAACCAGAGACCCAATAAAGATATTAAACATGTTTTAGAAATGTTACGAAAACTTGTGAAAACAAAAGACTGGGGAAACCAAGAAAAAGCACAAACAGAAATAGTTATGGAAGACCATTATGCCAAGGTCACAGTAAGATGAATCTAAACATTTAATAACTAAGCTAGGAAAAGACAAGATAAAACAATGATATAAAATCAATCAACAGGAAACCTCTAAGAATAGACTACACTCCTGTGGATGTTTAGAAGTTGGGAGGGAAAAAATTGATAAAGGTCTGTGTAACTGTGTACTAAAATGGGGGGGGGGGTACCAGCATTTTGGAAGAAAGTTGTGGTGGTTGTATTACCCAAAGAGAGTAAAGACCCTTCAGACCTAGCTTCATATGCAGCCATTTCAGTTTCAATCAATTATTATAAAGTGTTTGTGTCTACAAAAGCTAAAAGAATGGCAAAAAGTTTATCAGTTTTTTTTTTATGGAAGGGAGGCCAACACTTGACAACATTAACAGAACGATGATGATCCAAAGGTATGCAGAACGTAAGAAAACATCTCTACCTTTGGTAGGTTTTGACGCAGAGAATGGATATGATAGAGTCAGGTGGGATTTTACGAATAGGACAATGGTAGCATTTGCACTCCCTGACAGAATAAAGAATAACAGAATAAATTAAAAGGGTATATGAAGGAAGGGTTCTTCTCTGACATGCTATTTCCCTGTAATGACAACCCAGATATGCATTAGTGTTTATGTAAATAACTGTTAATCTTTATTTGTTGAATTTTGGAAAGGTTAATAAATAGTATTTAAATTACTGTAAAAAATTACTGTTAAAATTCATAAAATGACACCACTACAAATGCTTAGGCTACACTAACAATGGGTAGTGAGTCAAATGGCTCAACGAGCAGCCTGAAGATATAGCCTGGTAAGTTCTTGGAGATAGTTTTTAAGGTTTCTTCTAGTTAATCACCCACTGTTGCCAAATTATCCTGCCTCAAATATCTCACTACTCATTATACAACCAGTGAAAAGTAATAACATAACATACGTAAACAGTACAGATATCCATGCATTTATTTACAAAAGACATTACATACATACATATATAAACACACAGCTATGCATTCACACATTTATGAAATTATTATTTCAGATAAAGGTAATACTTATGGATATATAATGCTCTAAAGAACTAGACTGCTTTATCATAGTTATTTTACACAGGCACCTTTGTATTGTATTTGCAAATGCAGTGCAATAGACCTTAAATAATAATTTTTATTAAAAAAAACAGTTCACTTGGAATTAGAAAAGGATTTACTATAATTTACGCAAGTTTTTTTTTTTTTTTTTTTTTTTTTTTAATATGGCAACAACAACTAGAATAAACTTTTACAGCCGATTTGGTAACAATTCCAGCAACAGTGGTAACAATCAGCCATTTTCATCTGAACCGTTAAGTCCTTATCTACTTAAATGTCAGTCTTTTGTGGGTAAAAAGTATGAATTGTGTGGGTAAAAGTATGAATTGTGTTTCTGAAGTTGTGATGCCAGGGCTGCATAACTGATTTAAAAAGTGAAATATTTTCTTATTTTATTTCAGAATGTTGGCATCAATGTAAAGCTATATTTAATCTCTGCAATCTGCAATATGTGTGCTTCATGTGGGCCGAAAATGTGACCTTTCTCTGTGACTGAAAGGAGGCAAAAGGAGAAAAAGGCAATTATAAGACTCTTCAAAGGGAGAAATCATAAGTATTTAAATGTGAACATTTTCTACTTCAAGTATCATCGATCAATGTGGGAAAACCTGCTGGGCTTTTAGTTAGTCTTCTTGATTGTGAAGAAAATAAAAAGAATAATGCATCTGATATAATATAATTACAACTATTTTTCTGTATTAAATGAATTGATGTAAACTGATGATCCCTGGTTTTGCGCAGAAACAGAATGATTAGCTGAAATGCATATATCTTGGACTGAACCTAGAGAAATGTCTTGTTATACTCATTTGTTGGGTAATCCTGCCAAAAGATATACTCAAGTTTGCTTTCAAATTCTGCCTTGTATCACTTTTCCAACTTGGAACAGTTAGGGTCAGTATTTCTTCAGCAAGACGCAACTAGACATTTATTTAGTTGCATTTCAGATTTTTCTTGAAATATTCTGTCTATAAAACTGTCTGCTATTTCCATATCATCTATGTATTGTCTTAATCTTGCATACTTCATCTGCAACAGAACTGTACTTCTAAGATCTTGGGATTGGGTTATTTATTTAAGGAAAATTACTTATTATTCAAGAAGACAGTATAATTTGGCAATGCAAGCTGGTATAGCTGTTGTATTCACTTTCTGAAGTATCCAGACTACTTTGGCATACTACCAACGAAGCACTATTTTTTAGAATTTTTATTTGGCTGAATCAAGAGTGATCAAGTAACAGCAATAAAGAAAGTTTTAGGGAATTACATAACTGTGTCATCTTTCTCTGGGAACTGTAATTAAATCACAATTTGTTTATAAAGCAGTTTCCATGGATAAAAGACACTGGAAGATAATGTGTTTCACAGGGAATGTGAAGAGAAAGGGCCAAAGACACGGCTTTGTAACTGATCAGTGTACAGTCTTAGTTGGTGTGTGGATGTTGGAAGCCCATATCCACGACTGCAGTGCATATTACCATTATGCTTTTGGGGACAAGCTGCATCTGATGAACTGGTTACTGGATACGACTTTTTTGTATTTGTCTTTTTTTTTTAACATGTTGGATAAGAGTGTTGCGATTTGACAGACCATCTGTATGGTGGTCAATAGACCTATTTGGGACAATGAAGCAGATCCAAAGACCACAGCCCTTGCTACATTACATTTTTGGTGGCACATGGTGACAGTCACATTTGGATTTACAGTAGTGGAATTCAGCCCCCCATCAGTGCCAGTCATCTGTGATATTTGGTAGTGGTGCCACGACATCTGGCACACCTTGGTGGCAGTGATGAGGAAACTGGATCTGAAATTATTTATCCTGATGCACCTTTGTTACTAAAGGTCTATGTGTATACCCTCTCAGCCACAAAGTAAAATATACAAAACATTGAGCTTTGCACAATAGTTATTTCAGCCAGACTAGTTTAGAAACAGGAACAAATTAACTCTACTGACAACTAAACTAAAATGTCAAGTGTCACAGCTAACTAAGGAATGTAAAACAAATGGCATGTTAATATGTCCAAGAAAGAGATACTGGCAGCTTTGTGTGCAGCTAGGAAGCAACCTGGAGACAGCCTATTAGCAGCTAGCTTTGATGGCCACTTCCACACCTTCCTTGCACTTGCTTTCCACACCATGATGAGCCTCCACTTTCCAGACAAGGCCATGTCACTGGAGCAGTGGCATACGCCAGGCAGAAACAACCCCCCCTCCCAGGACGGGCATCCCTAACCCCCATTTAGGCAAGTAAGCATCTGATCCATTAATTGAATTCTGGTCACTTGGGTTGTAGTCAGACCTTATTTTTTTATGCCTCTGGCACAGGCTAATTTTTCCATTTACTACTAAAAGAAGGTAGTAACAGTTTTATGGATTTTTAGCAAAATGTTGAAGATGTGTACATCCATTCATGGGGAAATGCCCTCATATTCTGGGAGTCTCTGAAACTACAACAGTATCTCACAAAGGCACAAGCCAGACTTATAAGCCAACTAATGAGATGGGTACATTCACTCCATTCCTCTTTGACTTGAACTAACCAAACAGCTGAACCCTATATGAACTCCAATTATTACTCATCTATATTATAGGGTATATGACTGTAATCATAAATTATGCGTAAATAATAATATTTCATAGTTAGAGGCTTTAGAGATAAAGAAGCAAGTATATAGAGTTGATATCTGGAAAATTAGGAAAAATAAATCCTCCTTTAAAATTAATATGACTGTCTGAATGAAGGAATTCCTGAGGTTGTTTAATAATCTAAAGAGCGGGGACACTGGTGCTTCTTAAGAATAAATCTTTCAACCTACCAAGCATGAACTACAGTAGCTGGCTGCAAGATAGAAAAAGGATACAGTCTCCCATAGGCAACCCTAACAATGTCATTAGAAAGTGATTTACAACTTATTTTGGCACAATTTCTTTCTTCTAATGTTGTTATTATTAATCTCCTGGATTAACACAATCAGACAATATTAATTTGTTTAAGGAGACATGTTTTCCTATCCATTCCTGATCATCAATAACTGCAGCAAAATTCTGTAACAACTGGTAACTGTTAAACTCCATATTGATTTACTATGGGTTTAACGTAAACTTCCATTATATTTTTCAATTACTGTTATATGTATTTTGAAACATATTCAGTATTGTTAACTTGTGCCACAAACTATACGCATAAAAATTATTCCTTTTTATAAAATACTTTTGTATAGGCATTAAAAAGACGCTTATTTAAACAATTGTATTTGTGACGATAGGAGGTACTGCCAACCATGCCAAGAGAACTAAGGCAGTGGATGTTCTGACTTGTGCCAGCACAGCTAGCTGGAATTTTGCAAATAATTATATGTTGTTTATATATCAAACTGATTTGTACAGACTATTGTGCTGAAAATATTATTTATGAGGTTTGCTTGTGTTAAAATGTATCAACAGTGCACCCTGCTGGAATGAAAAGAAATGTACATGTATTATTGTAACTGAATTAAATGTATGTTTTATAAGAGTATATTTGGACAGCAAGGGTTAACCGACTGGCTTATTTTAAGAAAAATAAGGGAAATGTAAATGAGCTGTTAAACCATTAAAACAGCCCACAGTGCTGAAACAGGACCAGAGATGTTAGGTCTGGAAGAAGACTTTGTTCATTAGCTCAGTAAAAACAGGGAAGTCCCAGACACTGTCATAAACATTTAAGATGTGTATTGTAGCTGTCTATGTTAAATTCCTGTCTCAGCTTCAAAGGGGGTTACTTTGAGTACCGACAGAGTCAGGTGACCAGATGAGGTCATTTTGCAAGCCATCCTGGACATTATATTTTACAGGAAGTAATCTCAGAGGAGGGAGTATTCTGTTTTGGGGAACCTGACTAGAAAGACTGCTCATGTATTTCATTGTGCCTTGCTCTATCAAATAAGTTATTAGGGAATAGTAATTCTACTAGTTTCAGTCAGGAAAATATACGAAAGCTTAGTTTAGATATAATTTTTCTTTATTTGTCTGAGTCTGTCCATCAATGCTCTTTTCAATATTTCCTGTGATCTGAACTGTGTTTACTGTGAATATATATTCAGTATTTACATGCTCTTTTATTATTTATTAGTAAATACATTTAAAACTTTTCTTGTGGCTGGTCCTTGTAAAAAGTATTTAACATTTGAGAGTGCTTATATTTATTTGGTGACACTATGCGGGCCACTCCAGAAGGCCTAGCCATCTTGGTCAACTACTACTATTTGTATTAGTATTAATATCACACAGTATAATTGGACATCCTTTCTTAAGGGCCTTAGAGTAGCCAATTGTGAAGTGTCTGGTAGCAGTGATAAATACCTTATACTCTGGGCAGAAGGGGGCACAGCAGGTAAATCTGTGACAGTCTTTCCCAGGTGTGTTTGTATGAAAAATCAAGTCTCTCTCTGTGTGCGTGTGCGTGTGTGTGTGTGTGTGTGTGTGTGTGTGTGTGTGTGTGTGTGTGTGTGTGCGTGCGTGAGCGCTACTTGTAGCAGGGACACCAAGCACTGGGCTTACACAGAGGGTGCTGGAGGTTTTGGCTTGGACTCTAACGGCCTAAACCTACAGCTGTACCAGTGGGGAGTTTTATTGGGGACCTGGAGGGAGACAGATACAGAGGAATCCAGACCCTGGACTGAGTGTGATCCCTGTGTGCTCTTAAAGGAAACTGTGTTTAATGCAGAGAGGTCTGCATCTGGAAATACTGAGTGTATCCATTTGTACTCCAAGTGCACATCCCTCTCCAGTGTCAGTGGTGAGGATTCAGGCTCCTTGATTACTGGCCCAGTGTGGGGACCATCATATATCACATATTGGTTGGTAGTGGTGGGACCATCATACGTCACAGTATTCACCAATACAAAGCTGAGAAACAAAAGGCTTTCAAATTTAGCTCTGAAAATTTAAGAAGAAGGATATTGTACATGACATTTTAATTGTGGGTGGTGCTTCAAATGCATTTGCATTCAGGACTTGGGTGATATACTCTGCTTCACATGAAAGCAAAAATGGAACCGAATGAGGCAAATCTCTCGTATAAACTCTATCAGTAAGTATATTACCTCAATAACACCACATCGATCACAACACACCACTAGGGCCAAAATTTACTGAGACTGTAAAGAAATTTTTCCAAAGCCTCCTAGAACACTATATAAAAGATCCCTTCCTCCAGCACACATCTGCATTCTAAACTCACACATACTGCAAATCTTCACAGATTAAGAGCCATCAAGAACGCACAGCAAGGCTCATAAGGACCACTAAATCTGCTTCCACGTAGGGAAATGTTTTATTCATAGGTGAATCTATAGTTATGCATACAAACTCCATACTCAAAACAGTGGACAACAGGTTGATTGTAAACTGTTGAAAAACCACAGAAAAACTGGAACAAACAAAAAACAACCAGCCAGCGTATTCCACAGATTTATTAGATACAAATAAAACTCTGACGTCTCGGCTCTATCCCAAAGCCTTCAAGGAGTAAAATACATTCAGAATTACTTGCCTCTTATACTCTATAAAGTGATTATTCAATTAAAAAAAAAAAATCAAATCAAGTATTTCCAATTGAGCTCTTCATTGAGACCACATTTGATTGTAAACTGTTGGTCTAGTGCCAAGATCTGTGATGTCACAAGGACCTTAACGGCCCTTAAACAAGTCAAATATGACTACAACATATATGCAGAGACACAATGGAACTTATTGTACATGTGTTAGAGACAGAAAATATACTAGTCTTGAACAGAATTTTGCCTTCACAAAAAATGATGCCTAGATACTAAGATAAGAAAACTAGCTTTAGCAAATGGCTAATTATTTGGTGTTATTTTAAGGGGATCCAGTACATCGGCTTGAGAAGAAACAGTAGATAAGAATTCCTGTTTCACCATGGATGGTTTACACTTCTTACACTAGGGCTTCCACACACTGGCTAAATCCTTTGCTGCCCCACAGTCCCTTTCTTACGCAGAATCACCACAACAAGCATACCCACATAGCAAATAAACTCAAATTCAGACATCTTGGTGGCACTACTCAATGCTAGGAATCTAAAGAGAAGGATAACTGAACTTAAGACCCTTCTGCAACTGAAAATACATTTATATTTGTGTAGTTACTGAGACATTGTTTCATTGCAGTGACAGCACTTCCTCTACATCTGAGTTTAGTGCACATCACACCTTCAGGTCATTGGGTGACTGTATGGGAGTATCTGTATTTGTCAGAAACACCATCACCTCAGGACAAATTACTCACAACCCTAACTGGATGCTGCTGAAGATCCAAATCACTGTTAACAAATCTACTACTTCATTACTAGGCTACAAATACCTATCAATGCCTCCCAAGACCATACAAATTACCTTAATACTGAGGGATTTAAATATCAAACCAAACACCTTCTTATTAGAAGATTTCCATTACACAAGTATTAACCATCACATTTCCACCTCTAAAAATATATATGCTCAGTGTTTCCTAGACTTTGCTAATACCAGTGCACCGGAACAAACTGTAAAACTATCCAATAGAGGCTCTAACAGCCTTGACCTGATCCATACCAACCTAGCCCCTACCTGTATTTCACTCTACAGTGCCTCGTCTCTGTTTAAATCTGACCACTAGTCAGTCATCTTCTCTATTAGGCCGAGTGGTACCACTCTACCACTAAATAAGACCATCTTTCAAAACTTTAAGGTGAACCTACTTCAGCTTGTACAAGACCTATTATGCAAAGTTCCAAACAGTTCCCTGCAAATGGATCCATCTAACATGGTTGCCACATTCATCTCCAGTTTTTACTGGCACCCAGGCAGCTGCATAGAAAAGTCAATACCTGTCCACTCTAAATTTAACAGTAAATTCAGGAATAAACCTCTTTGAACTCCCATATTAATAAACTGAATAACAAAAGAAGGAAAATAATGAGACATTGTAAGAAATCCAACCCCCTTATCTCAGGAGCACTCTGAAATATGCTGACAAGGAACTTAAAGAGTACTATTAAAAATGTAAAGCAGAATATGAACTTAAGTTTGCTACAGACACCAAAGGAAATTATTTATTTATTTTACATTTGTTAACCGGGAAATTCCGAATGGACCAGGTCCATTTTCAGCAGAGGCCCGGGGAGAAAAGCTCCAACATCAAGTTATACAAATACAGTACATCCAGCATAATACACAAAACAGGTTACATCATGTATGCATAGCATAGTAATATAACAAGAATTAATAAAAACACTCCAGGTAAAAGATATAGAACATGGGTAAAAAGACAATGTCAGTCATACTTTGGTAAGAAAAGAAAATATATCAAGTAAGATTCTACAGTTAAAAGTACCCTTTCAGATGACCAAGCCTACAGGGGAACAGAGCTCCAGCATGTGATCAGAGAGGAATTTGGGGAGTTAATAGTAGTATGGGTAGGGTTATGTGATACAAGGGCATAACCATGTACTAAGAAGGTGCGATTTGAGGGAGTTTTTGAATATGGATGTGGAGGGGGCAGTGGACACAGATAGGGGAAGAGAGTTCCAATTTCTGGCAACGGTGTGGGAGTAGAGCGCTTTCCCTGCATTATTGTTAGCCTTGGTGATGGAGATTTTTCACTGGATCTTAGGTATCGGTTTGTAGTATAGATAGTAAGTAGGTTGGATAATGAGGGGGGTTTTTCAGGATATGAAATGACGGATCTTTCTACATTTACTTTAGGAAATTAAGGAATAATGTCCAGTAATCAACCAAATTCATCTATAATATCACATATTCAAATTCCAAACGTAATAAAGATTCAAAGAAATGTCATTGTCATTTAAGAAACACAAGTGCTACATAAACAAAGTTTCGAGTGTCAACTCTTTTACAGGAAAAAAACACACACAAAAAGACAAGGCATGATAGGTATTAATGAAAAAGCAAGAACTATAGTACAAAAGTAAATGGTAGCTGACGGATATGCTTGTACACTATTTATATACACGGGACAACACTAACTACTAAATTAACACATGAAAAGAAAAAGTAAACTATACACAGAGGTGAGATTGGTTAATACTGCACATAAGGAAGTGATTGGAATTGCACTTGAATGAGAATATATTAATTTTAGTATGCAATAATATATATAGAATTACTGTATGAAAAAAAAGAATGAGAGCGTAAAAATCTGTTATAGTTCTGATGCATCCAGATTTACATCTGCATTAAGGAGTCTTATTGCAGTGGGATAAAAACTGTTCATGTATCTGAAGCTCCTGCAGCAGATACTCCGTACCCTTCTACCAGATGCAAGTTTAGTGAACCAACCCTGTGCTGGATGAGAAGTGTCACTCAGTAATTTGTGGGACCTCTTTTTTACGTCTCAATTTAAAGAGCTCCTGTAAGGTAGGAAGACTAGTGCCCACAATCTTTTCTGCAGTTCTTATTATTCTTTACAGCTTCTTCCTTTTGGCCATTGTGCTGTTACCGAACCATACAGTGCAGTTGTTGGTGATAATGCTCTCGATGGCTCCCTGTAGAAGGTATTCAGAGCATTCCTAGAGAGCTTTGCTTTTCTAAGCCTTCTTAGAAAGTGTAGTCACTAGTGGGCTTTTTTAATTAGCTGACCTGTGTTTATACTCCAAGAAAATTCCTCTAATATGTGTACGACAGGAACTTTGTAGTTTGGACTCTCTCCACTTTTTCACTGTTGATCTTGAGGGGCAGGTGCATGGCAGAGTTTTTTTCTCAAGTCAGTAATGATTTCCTTTATTTTATTGATGTTCAGGTCCAAATTGTTATTATTGCACCATTCAGTCAGGGTGTTGACCTCATACCTATACCCACTCTCGTCATCACCATATAGGAGTCCCACCACTGTGGCGTCATCTGCGAATTTGATGATGTGGTTGTTGCTAGCTTTCACAGAGCAATCATGGGTAAGGATTGTGAACAGTAGAGGACTCAGCATACAGCCCTGGGATACACTGATGTTGACTGCAATACTCCCTGAAGTGTTGTTACCAGCGCAGGTCTTTTATGGTCATCCAGTTGCACAGCTCTTTCTTTATGCCAAGGTTCATTAGCTTTTCTATAAGTTGTATTAGAATCACCATATTGAATGCCGAGCTGAAATCTATGAACAACAGCATGGCATAGTCACTCTTCTCTTCAAGATGCTCCAATGTGAGGTGAAGTGCCACCAAAATGGCATCAGCAGTTGATCTACTTGCCTGGTAGGCAAACTGCAGGGGGTCAATGGATTGGGGTAGTGCTATACTCAAATGTCTTTTAACCAGTCTTTTGAAGTATTTCATTACATTTGATGTAAGGGCCACTGGCCTGTAATCATTCAGGCAGGTGGGGTTGGCTTTTTGGAGCACAGCGATTATGCTGGTAACTTTAAATCATGCTGGTACGTTTTCCTGAAAAAGTGAGGTATTGAAGATGCCATCCAGACTATGCTGACTTGGTATGCACAACCTTTCAATACTTGCCTCAGAATGTCATTCATGCAACAGCTTTCCTGGGGTTCACTTTCTTAGTTGGTTCCATACATCCACAGCACTGAAGCTGAGTACTGCCTCCTTTTGTTCATTGAGAAGCTTTACCACCTCCAGGTTGTTTTTCTCTTGAAACCTGCCATAAAATGTATTCAGACTGTCCAGAAATTCAGTGCTATCATTGCACTGAGCTGACTTGGTCTTGCAGTCAGTTAGTCATTTAATACCATGACACAGGCTTCTTGAATCTTTTGCATCCTCATTAGCATCCTTGCATCCTCTTTCCATACTCCCCTCTTGGCCTCCTTGATACCCTTTTTAGAACAGCCTTGCCACACTCGGATCTTTCTTATCCTTTGCCCTGAAAGCAGTGTTTCTTGCCCTCAGCAACTTGTACACCTTGCTGTTTACCATGTTTTTGGTTGGCTCTTACTTTAATATTTTTGATGTTCATTACATCCTCCATGCATTTGGATATGCAAGCCATAGTTGTCTCAGTATATTCAACTATGTTCTCCAGATTATTCACCATGGCTGCCTCCTTGAAGACATCCCAGTCTATGGTATCAAAGCAACCCGAGACTTTCCATGTTTCCTTCATACCAGACCCTGATATGTTTCACAGTGGGCTTATCTCTGATCAAGAGAGGTTTGTAAGCGGATATTAGTTTTATGGAAATGTGATCAGAGCCATCCAGATTTGGATGCTGTACAGCTCTGTATGTCCCTTTTATGTTACTGCAAGCCTTGTCCAGAGTATTTGCTCCCCTTGTAGGAAAATCCACAATTTGGTAGTAATTGTGTAGAAACCTCCCTGAGATCTGCCTTGTTGAAATCACCAGCTATCATCAATGCAAAGTCAGAATTCTTGCATTGCAGCTCACAAATAGTACTGTGCAGTATATTTAGTGCTTCAGTGATGTTAGCACTCGGTGCTATATATACAGCTGCTACACAGACACCATTTAGTTCTCTGGGCACATAAAGGGGTCTGCATTTCATGAACAGAAATCCCACATTTACATAACAATGTTCAATCACAATGTTAGAGTTTTTGCACCAGCTGTCATTCACAAAAATGCACACTCCACCTCCCTTAGTTTTTCCACATGGAGCTAGGTTCCTATCAGTTCTGAAGAAAGTGAAACCATCCAGGCTTACAGCACCGTCACTAATCCTATTATTTAACCAAGTCCCAGTGAAGCTTAAAAGAAGATTTTCTCACCTTGTTTGTGGTGCTGAGCTCAAACCTGAGAAAGTCCATCTTGCTGTCTAATGAGCATACATTTGTTAACAGAAGTGAAGGAAGTGTAGGCCTGTGTGGGCTTGTTTTCAATCTGGCAGCAATTCCAGCTTTGCAGCCTCTTTTCCTGGTTCTGTTGCATCTCTTCCTTTTGGAACTCATCCTGATTATTCCAGAATTTTCCATTTCCTGATTTAGGTACTTTGAAGCGTGTTTGGTTAGGATGTTGAGTTCCAGCAGTTCTGTGAGTGTTGTAGGCCCCAGATGCTCCGTGGTAAGCAGGAAATCCAGCCAGAACAATGGCACAACTGAAAACTTGATTTCCAGAAGTTTCTTTCTACTGTAAGTTCTTAGTTGGTTCCATACATCCACAGCACTGAAGCTGAGTACTGCCTCCTTTTGTTCATTGAGAAGCTTTACCACCTCCAGGTTGTTTTTCTCTTGAAACCTGCCATAAAATGTATTTAGACTGTCCAGAAATTCAGTGCCATCATCGCACTGAGCTGACTTGGTCTTGTAGTCAGTTAGTCATTTAATACCATGACACAGGCTTCTTGAATCTTTTGCATCCTCATTAGCATCCTTGCATCCTCTTTCCATACTCCCCTCTTGGCCTCCTTGATACCCGTTTTAGAACAGCCTTTTTTTCAGGGTTTTTTTTTGCCATTAAAATAAGACAGATTAAGCATTCCTGAATAATGAGCTAACACAGCCGCAGCCTCCCTGGGCACCGCCATTTTCTTTTTTTATAGCAACATAACAACAGACAAATTAAGTGCAAGTTTTACCCCACCTGTCCATACTTCTGTCATCAGTATCTCTGAAGATTTAGTTTCCCTAAAATTACCTTGGAACAAGTCTTAGAATCCCTGTCAAAGGTTAAAAGTAATACTTTCATAAAACCAGAAAATATAGCAGGCTGCATTCTTATCAGTGCCAAGTATGCATTACCCATGCCTCTACTTAAACTATTCAGCAGCAGCCTATCTACAGAGTTTGTGCTGATGCCTAGAGAACAACCACTGTGACTCCCTTAGATAAAGGGTGGCCCCCTCTACAGACTCAAGTAATTATAGGCCCATCAGCCCCACCAGACTTTTATGCAAAGTCATGGAACACATCAAAGCAGAGTCCACTGCTGCAGACATAGACAATTTTACTGATCTAAACCCAAATCCGTTTGGTTTTGTGGAAGGTAGGTCTTACCTTTGCACCTAGTAAACTTATTTAAAAAGGTTGCAGAGGTGGCTGTTTAGTAGTCACTCAGTGCACAATGCTGATCTTGATCTGGCCAAGGCTGACTAACAACAAACTGGTATTCTTATGAAATTACATAAACTTTATACAGGAGATTATCATATGGATTGCAAACTGGCTAGCCAACAGATCTCAGCTTGTAAGCTGCAGGTACCTTCTCTGAACATAAAGTCATAACTATCGTGGTACCACAAGGATAAGTGTTGGACCACCTCCAGCCATGCTTTTATTTTGCAGATATACAATCCAATACCACAGAAGTGTGGTCGACTACGTTTGCTGATAACTGCAAACTAGGTACTGTTATCCACTCATTCAGAGATATTAAACATCTCCATCAAGGGCTGGAATATACACACATCTGGCTTACTGAAAACAGTCTCAAGCTAAATGCAAACAACTGCAGCATAGTAGCATTTGGCAAAAAAAAAATAAAAAAGCTGTTCCCACCTCATATGTTATAAACAGAACTCGTCTAAAGACACATATGGCCATAAATGACCTTGGTACTAATGCGGACGTCCCTCCCTCCCTCATTCAATCATCATATTTCCACCATAGTCAGGAAATCCTATGTGGCTCTGCAAATTTCAATAGGAATATCTTCAAAACATATAGAAGTAATCTTACTACTGTACTCCTCTCTTATCAGGCCCATCACCAAATACAAGACCCCCTTTGATATGTATAAATCCAAGTATATCTCCCAATTAGAGAAACCCCAGAAACACTTAACCTAGAAAATCAAATGCCTTTAATCCTTCAACCACACTGACATATTAGCACAAATTCCTTACATTCAGCGCCTAAAGACTGCCCTGAGATGACCATCTTACTTTTCAAGCACAAAAGACTTTTTTGCAAAACCAGTGGCTCCACAAATGCCCGCACAAGGGCATGGCTGGCCTTAGGTAAACTGGCCCCAGGTGAAAAGGCTCCCCCAACAAAATAATAAGGTTGATTAGGAGGATATATGAGAGATCGAAGGCGAAAATTAAACTGGGGGGTTCTTCTCTGATAAGTTCTGTCCGCAAAGAGGAACAAGGCATAGCTGTCCTCTTTCCCCTTTGTTATTTACTTTACATTTACAAACACTGGCAAAGAAAATAAGGGACTCAGAAATTCATATAACTGGTATGATAATTAAGAAAAGTAGGCTTTATTTGCAGGCGATATTAACTTTGTACTTGATAAAACCAGAAAAGGACATCTCAGTGTTGTATAACATTCTGAGACAATTTCATATCTTTTCAGGATATAAAATTAATAAAGATAAAACAAAGGCTACAGCTGTAAATTATGTACCAACAGACGAATCAGTTCAGCAATGCCCATATTTATAGGAATATGATAAAATTATGTACTTTGGAATATGGGTTACACAGATTCTGTTGTGGCAGTTAAGGATATCTGGGAAGACACTAAACAAAAAAGACAATACAGAAACTGAAGAAAATTAAGCTACTGTTTATGGATATGGATAGCAAAATACAAGCAGTGAAAATGTTTTAGTCCCTTAGTTTGATAC
Source organism: Protopterus annectens (assembly GCF_019279795.1). Taxonomy (NCBI): domain Eukaryota; kingdom Metazoa; phylum Chordata; order Ceratodontiformes; family Protopteridae; genus Protopterus; species Protopterus annectens. The sequence continues at coordinate 782,590,401 of NC_056729.1, forward strand.
ACAGGTCAGGCATATTTTTATCAACCAGGACAGAATATGTGGACAGCAATTAACAGAGAGTTGAAGGATTTTATCACAGAGGTGAAGAGGGCACGTGTCAAGGGGGATAAACTGATCCAACAGAACAAGATGGATTTAAATTACCTGATTTGAAAGGATATTTTAGAGCTACACAGTTAAGTCTGCTATACATAGCATAAGCAGAAAACTATAATTCAAAGTGTGAAAGGGATGATGATGAAGCAGGGGCAGCTCAAGAAATAAGGACAGAATGGGATTTTGAATGCAGATCCTTAACGAGAATAACAGCCAGTCAAAACATTATATTCATAAAGTAGCAGAAAGAATGCTAACAACTAAGTCAACATGGGAATTGAGAAAAAAAAAATCTGCAGATCATGAGGAGTGCAATTAGGGGTACAGAGAATAAGCAAGAGGGGGCAGGAATTTACAGGAGAAAACTAGCAAAGAAACCAAGGTACTGGGAGCAAATAATTAAAGAGGGAAAGGTAACAGAATGGGAAGAGGCCAATAATATATTTCGACTGCAGTCTAGAGACTGCCTTCCCTATCAAGGATTGACTGATATCAGAGTATTAGCAAAAGAGAAAGGGATGGGGGAATCCTAATTAAAAGACCTGCACTGGTAGAATTTTTAGTTTAATCTAGAACAGAAGCTGCTGTTAAAGAGAGATAATTAGTAGGGAATGTAAAAGACTGCATGGTAACAACAGGAATTAATCACAAGAGGTTAGAAAGGATTTTGAAGAGAGATTAAATAAGCAATTCACAAAAAGACAATGGGAGGATCTATGTAAACCTTCCAAATATGCAAAAAGAGAGTAGAAGATTTAGGATTTTTGCTTGGAAGTGTTCGCATATGTATTTTTCTATCATAAGCAGACTCCAAAGAAATTTTCCTCAAGTAGATTGCAAATGTTAGAGCTTGGAGAGGAGATAGGAAGGAAAGAGGTAATTGGGAACATATATTTCAGAAGTGTAATAAATTAGAGGGCTTTAAAAATTCCTTAATACTAATCTGTCAGAAATACTGGGTAAACAACTTGGTGTAACCAAGGAAATTATTTATTTATTTTTTTTGTGAGCTGGGATACAGAATCAGAATTGCCTAGACATAGTAAGGCCTTGTTACGTTTAATTCTGTTGGCTGCCAAAAAAAGCAATTACCAGAAAATGGAAGTCAAAGTCTAAACCAACCATATTTGAAGTGGTGAAAATATTAACAGAGATAAAAGAACTGGAAGTGAGATCTTTAGAGGAGAGTAGGAGCAAATTACATAAAAATGGGAATTGTGGGAACAATACATGCAGAATAACGTTTTGGAGGAGGAATGAGGTTTAAGGGAATTCAGTAACTGAGAACGCTATGTAATGCTGGATTGACAATGACTGTACAGAAGAATATATGTGATGTATAATGTCTGAAACTGAGATTATGTTAATATGTCAATATAGTTTGCTTTAATTTATATAAATGAATGATTTCATATGTCATTGATAACTCAATATAGATGATTTTAAAAAGTAAAGACGTTTTCTTATTCTTCAACTTTGTTTTTTCCTGCACCCTTTCAACTCATCCTAACTAACCAAGTCTACACTGTATAACTATATTAAACTAGAGAATGGGGGATGGTAGGTCACCAGAAACTGTGAGGTTTCTAGATGCCCTCAAATGCCTTGTAGATTTTTTTTTAACAAACTCTTTTGACTAATGATTGCCTGAACAAAAACACAATCAAAGAAAGAAATTTAGTATTACTCTTCAACGTTTTTTTTTTTTTATCCACATCCTTTTAGGACATCCTAACTGACCAAGAGTATACCATAATAACTGTGTTAAGCTGGGGTTCTGGGGTCATTAGGCCTATATAAGCTATTAGGTTTTTAGATGCTCTGAGATGCATTTTAGATGTTTTTAAACAAACAACCTTTTCATCCAGCACAGTCTGAACAAAAATATGATTTAGAAATTCAGTCTTACTCCTCAACACTGCTTTTCCTCCATTTTTAACACATCCTACCTGACCAAAACTATCCTATAATAACTACATTAAGCAGGGGGACTGGGGGTTGATAGGCACCCACAGGCCATGCAGTTACGCTAAGGTACATTTTAGAGCTTTTTTACAACCTTTGGATCCAGTGATGGCCTGTAAAATTATGCACAGAGAAAAACAATTTTGATCTTACTTTTTTTTTATATTTTAAGGAAAAAATAAGTTGTTTTCAAGTTTTAATGCACAAAGCTGACTTACACCAGTTCACAATTAATTGAGTATGCAAATGTTTGTGAGGATACATAAATCATATTTAGGTACAGTACCTGCCTCCACCTCAAAATAGTTACTTACTTTCTGTTTATCCCCTGTGGTGTTAAATAGCAATTAAAATTAAAGCATAAATGTCTACAGTCATATTTCCAGCTTCTGCTGTCATATTTATATACAACGTGCCTCCTCAACCCCTACTCCCAAACGACTGTCACCTTTCGCGTATCCTTCTGATGTCAGGCTGGTAAAAAAATGAAAAAAAACCAGAATATAGCATATTTGCTGTCAGACATACATAAACAGCACATTTATTCTCCCACAGCCCCTTGTATAGGCATCAGATATTCGATTTTGAGGAAAATTGAAAAAAATGAAATAATGATTACAATAATATTTCAAACTTGTTACTTCTAGAGACAGTATAGTGCTCCTACTCAAACTATAGCGATTATACATCTATAGTGATCCTCTGTGCACCCATTTGAAGTTTGTGAGGAAAGTTAAAGAAATAATGACCTCAATGGCCACAGTCCAACACAAGATATAGTGACCTCTGAGGTTTGGCATGAATGTTAAAGAAATAATGACAATGTCACCAGCTCCCCACACAAAATACAGCATCATTCTATGTATACCCATAAGCAATCCTGGTATTACACGAGGTGGGGTACAGGGCACAGACAATTACTAAGCCCATGTCAAAATCCACTTATACAGCCTTGGCGTGTAGAAGACACTAGCCAGAAGTTGTAACAAAGGTCTAGGTATTCTGTGATGCATTTATCCCTTACTTTTTTTTTTTTTTTTTTGAGAGATGACTGTTACACTGAGCAAGTGACAAGCAGGGGTCAGTTACTTCCATCCAGACAAACCCCAACATGCAGCTATAAAAACTTCTATGTATGATTCAGACCTCCAATTGTGATAAAAAATGATGACCATGTAAAGTATTTTACCACTGTTCCAAAAATATTGCTAACTGCAGCACATAATCAAATTAGTCCTACAAAGCCAAAATAAGCAAGCAGCAAGTTACTTTCTTCCGCAGAAGGCAGCCACAGCAATTATACCTACTCTGTGCATATCAGGTGGCCAGTTAACTAGTCTATCTTATTTCTCAGAAAAGCACACTAATCTTCAAAAGCAGGCAGTTACTGTTTAAACTAAACAGACAAGAAGGGCTCCCTATTGAACTGGACAAGGCAGGGGACAAAAGACCAGCAAGTCTCGAACATCATTCTTGTCCTTTAAACTTCTTTTTTGCAGGGGAGCAAGCATCCCCTGCACCAGTGAGTAAAAAAGTCACACACAAAAAACAAACAGTCAGTAAAAACCTAGCAAGGCTAGACTTTCCACTGTGGGATTCCTTAAATCTCCTGTATTAGAAGCAATATGCAATATATGCAACTGACCCCTTAAGGACATCATGTTCATAGGAGGTTACTAGGCTAATGGCCCTGGGGCCCTTACAAGCCTAGCCAACAGTTTATCCCAAAAAGAAACCTCAGTCACCACCTGTGCCCCCTGTCAATGAGGGACACAGGTGGAACCCCTGGGACATATTTTTGGTTTGCTATCCACTCAGCAAGGTTGCACTTGAAGGGGGTCAGCGAGGTACACTGTTTGACATGTACAGGAAGTCTATTCCAGAGATGGAGCAGCCACTGGGAGACAAACCTGTCTCTCCAGCAGGTTTTGTTGATGTTGTATATTAGATTCAGGCCTTTTGAGCGGGTAATGCGCGAGGAGTTAGACTTATGGCTATGGAGCATATCTAGTAGGGCAGGGTCTGAGATTGCCTTGTAGGCGAGACACAAATCACCTCTGAGCAATCTGTATAATACCGAGTAGAGTGATAGTGATTTGCGCCTGTCCACATAGGCCAGCTGATGGAGGCCATGGATTCTCTTTGTAAGGTATTTCAGTGGCCTTTCCAGTTGGTGCAGATGTTTGGAGAGGTACATACCAAACGGGATATTTTACTCAATTACTGGCCTAATGAGGGAGGTGTGCAATCCCTTTACTTATGAGATGAAACAAGTAAAAGGCTTTCCTGACCACTGCCGCTACATGATGGTCAAATGTGAGATTGTTGTCAACCTGAATACCCTGGTCTCTTACCACAGGTTGTGTGCTTAAGGAGTTGTTACTGATGTGGTAATCAGTAGGGGCTATGTTTTTGCCAAATGGTATGTTGATACTTTTTTTGCATTTAACTTGAGATCATCATTTTGGTACCAGTCATTTGTTGTTGTGAGACCCTCTTACTATGTGGCAATTCTGAAAGCCCATGACTTTTTTCTGTTTAAGTCTATTTATGGACAAGTTCAGGCCAATAAAGCCAAACCCCACTAGATGTGGACATGCACTTTTCAGCCTTCTTATGGCATCACCAGCACAGAAAAAGTGGAATGTTTGTCTACTCTTTAGAAACACAGGGCTGTCATTCCCAGACGATATCCATAACCATTTGGGTGTCGGCAAAATATCCCAACCAAATAACTAAAACAATGAGTAAAAAAGGCACACAGAAAAAATACTTCTACTTATGCTGTGCTAATGATGCTATAAGAAGGCTGAAACATGCATGCTCACAGCTAGTGGGGTTTGGCTTTATTGGCCTGAATTTGTCCATAAATAGACTTAAAAAAAAAAAAAAAAAGTCATGGACTTTCAGAATTGCCATACAGCTGAAACACCTGACGTCCTTAAAGGGTCATTTGCACATATTAATCAAAGAAGACCGTAGCTACTGCACAAAACCACAAAAACCAAAAAGAAAAGCGCAGTAGGAGGAAAGATGAATATAATCCAAACTTGTTTATTGAATTGCCAAAATCCACGCCAACGCCAACAAAATAAAACCAGTTAGTCCATCTCCCATGGCCACCCCCTGCGTTTGTTGATAAAATTCTCCACTGAAATATAAAAAATTGTTCTTTAAAATTAAATCCATCAACCAAATGCAAACTAATTTCTCATTCTCTGTTAGTGACTTGTCCACATAAACTATTTCTTCGAACATATCCATCCCTTCTTTGTGTGGTATTGAAGAAAATAGATCAATGATGTCGATAGTTAAAATAAAAAAACTTTGGATGGGTAATAAAATAGTACTTAGAGACTCGTGGGATTTACTAAGAGAAATATCAGATGATTTAAACCATGAAAATCTTTTATTTGCAACTATCGACATCATTGACCTATTTTCTTCAATACCACACAAAGAAGGGATGGATATGTTCGAAGAAATAGTTAATGAGGACAAGTCACTAACACAGAATGAGAAATTAGTTTGCATTTGGTTGATGGATTTAATTTTAAAGAACAATTTTTTATATTTCAATGGAGAATTTTATCAACAAATGCAGAGGATGGCCATGGGAGATGGACTAACTGGTCTTATTTTGTTGGCGTTGGCGTGGATTTTGGCAATTCAATAAACAAGTTTGGATTATATTCATCTTTCCTCCTACTGTGCTTTTCTTTTTGGTCATTTGCGTATATTCCATATTGCCTCTAATACAAGAAGTTTAAGGAATCACACAGTGGAAAGTCTAGACTTGCTAGATTTTTCTTTTGGTTTATACCTCAGATAAATATTAATATTCCTGGAAATGGCCATCTCAAACTTAGTATATTTAAGTTTGCTTTTTTGGCCGGTCAGTCTCTGTGTTTTGGGACTCACTGTAGAGGGTCCTAACATTTCAAATGGATACCCAAGAAGAAGGTCAGCTACTTTTCATCCAGCCAACTCCCACCCAGCAGTTATAGCCATAAAGTCTGCTGACTATATCATACTATTTCACCTCCACAGACCACACAAATAAGTTACCGAACATTAAAGTACTCCAGTTAAATTTAGTCCGCACAAATCAAAAGGCCAGAAAAAAGAAATTGGCAAAAATGTCTGAATGATCACTGCCAGCATCACTGTAAAATAAATAAATAAATGACATCACACCATTCCACTCATCTCAACTATGCACAGAAAGCCACAAATGCCCCAAAGATCTGGTTGATCGCTGTCAGTGTTATTGTAAAACCAGTAATAACACCTCTCACAGTGAAATTCCCCTCATCCAAACAGGACCGAGTCTGAAAAAGGTCCATAATAGTCAGTGCTCTAACCCAGTAAACAAATACAAAGAAAAGAAAACTGCCCACACAAATCACAAAGCCAGAAGTATTGCCTAAAATATTTGGTTAATTACTACCAGCATTACTGTAAAAACAGCAGTAAAATGCTTCTCACCATGCTGTCCCCCAAACCAAATGTCCACATGAATCACAAAGCCAAAAATATTACCCAAAATATCTGGCAAATTACTGCTAACAGCACTGTAAAAACAGTAATAACACTTATCTCATGGCATCATTCCCTTCATCCAAACTGCCAACACAAATCAGAATTGTTGTCTAAAATATCTGGTAGATCACTGCCAGCATTATTGTAAAAACAGTAATAAAACCTCTCTCTCCACACCACTCCCCACATCCCAACTCCCTACACAAATCACGTCTGGTTGATCACTGCCAGCAGAATTACTGTAAACATAGCATTACAAACAAATGACGCACAGTGTCATTCCCTTCTAACGAGAATTGTACAGAATGTCCCTGATGTTGACCTGTGCCCCTTAACAGTGGATATACTTCCACTACTCAGTAAAAAGCACTCTTTCAGTCAGCTAAGCACCTATATTTGAATGTTGCAAGGTATCTCCTGACCTCACAATGTTTAAGGAAAGGTAATGTTACTTGAATCCCAAATCAAGTGAAGCACGAGCGCCAGATAGTCCACATGTGCCTTTTCTTGTAGTAGGTGTGTTTATTTTTTTACAGCATAGAATCATGGCTCTAAAAATAAATAAATAAGGAAAGAGCTACCCTACAAGCGTACAGCCCTAGGTGTTATTCTATGCACAAGGCCATTCCTGCATTAGGGACGTCAATTTATATCTATAAACAAGGTTTTTACCTCAGTGTATTCTCAGCCTATTACCACTACATATCAAACAAAGTAGTACTCCGAGTACCATTAAGGCTAGTCTTCAGGATTAGATGAGTAAAGACAAATTTACACTAGGGTTATCTTGTGCAGCTCTGATGGGTGATCATCATCAAGGACTTGTCTGATTAAAGCTTTACATGGCTAGGCATCTTATACTTAATGTAAATGATTGCCTAGTATTATTCATATGTGCCCATGTTCTTAATGTCTGAATAGTAACTGCTTGCTAATATTGCTGCTATGATCCTAAAAGTGTCTGAACTCGCACATTTCATAAGAACATACTTCTTGTCCTTTAAGCAACAAAAACATTAACAGAAAATACATTTTCATTACATTTCAACGGTGATGTGTATACTTGCTTTTGTTTTAACAGGGTTTCATGAAACGAACAAGTTGGATTATCAACTACAACCAAGACCTATGCGAAATTACCAGTAATACCCTACAGATGGATCCAACTGAGACTACACATTTGCACAGCGTCTGGATATGTAAAGCATATATTGCAGCATCACCCTCACTATCCTACAGACTCACTCACAGACCATAAGATAATGCTTTCATTAATCAGGCGCACTACTACTCAACACAATAACGTAGAAAATTCAAATACGCTAGCAGAGAAACAGTTGTTACAATGCTAAACAATACATTTTCCACCCTCGGTCAGCAAACTGCTTACTATGAACACGAACACTGCCACTGCAGTATTTTGCTCAAGATTTTATTGTAATGATCATTCCCTGTTTAAAAAAAAATAATACACGAGCATGCAGATGCCTGCAAAAATGCAACAGCACAGAACACCATGCAAATATATTGCGAAATTACTTTACAAAACTATTACTTCAGTCACAGCAAGAGGGACCAACCTTAGATGTCAGTTGCTGGAAGCAGTGCGTTGTAGAATACAAATGAGATTTGACATTACTTTAGTGGGTGGTTTCTCAATACATGTGCTCAACTTATTTATTTAAAAAAGTGCTCGTTTCAGGTGTGGATGATATACTTTTAAGCATGGTTTTGAAAGCACAGCCCAACCACATACTTGAAAATAATATACCAAACAAGTGCTCTGAACTTCAAAAAAAGTGTACTCTCATGAAAACAATTCCATCAACACAGCACCCTCCGGGAGGACTTTTTTCTGACATTTCACCCGGAAGTGTTGTCGGCGACGGCGTTCAATAAAATGTTGATGTAAGATGGAGTTTGCTGTTGACCTTTTTAAAAGTTTTCGTTGATTCCACAGCTTTATAGTTTGTCTTCGCAGTTCACTGCCATAGTAATAGACATTATGATAAATCAAGTATCTGATTTCCCAAACTACTACGCAAAGGACTTTTCTAGCTTAAGGCCCCCTCCTCCTTTGAACATTTTTTAATTACTGTTAAATAAAAGTGAGAAAAAGAGGTATGGAAATAATTTCATACAAGAAAGTAGAGGCTCAAAATACAGAAGCCTCTGATGCTAGAGGAAAACTGTGGATTCTTCTACCTTCAAGCACCAAAACAGTGGGGTAAGACAGTCCAGAGTTGCCATGCTTTGGCTAACGTTATGCGGAGATCGAAGCTTTCTAAGCTGATGGTCAGGTAATTTAGGGGACGTTAAAAGATCCCCAAACCTCAGCAAAGGGTGTTCTACAGCGTCCTGGTCAAATTCCCCCAGATGTTTAACCAACAACAACTCTTATTCAGTAACTGAGTACACACATCACTGACACCTGTCATGCCTGTGCCCCTTGTGTCAGCAGCTACACTGGTCTGCAATCCTTCAAAACGATTAATACACTCATTACAAAGGTCAACAGCAACTCTAACTGTGGTGAAACTGCAGTGTGGTACTCCACGCAGATACCTAACACATATTCTTAAACTGGTCGGTGCCCCAAAAGAAAAAAAAAAGTTACCAATACACAGTCATGCTACAATTACTTTGTGTATTCTAGGGTTGCCACCTTTTCAAATAGCCAAAGTGGGACATTTTTTGGTACAAACATCATATTTTACAGGCTGACACATACCCATGGTAAGTACACAGGCTATAACTTAACTTTTTTGCCTAAATAAAAGCTTATTCTTGTAGCATTTTAGTTGCGTATTCTGTTTCTTATAACATTTAGGTGTTTCAGATACAGAATAACCGTTTTATGCAACTATTACATAAAATATAGGAAATAAGTTTGTCCTAAAATCTCAGGACATTTGCCATTTTTACAATTTTTTTGTCAGGACACAACTGCCCAAAGAGGGACTGTCCCTCGCAAAGTCGGACAAGTGGTAACCCTAGTGTATCCTGGCCAGAAATATCTACCTAACCATAAACTTACATGCAGGTGCATACACTATTTTTCCTGTTACCGCTTTTGGTTTATATGGCTGTGCTATTTACTGGTCTATCTCTGGTTACAAATATGTCAGTGGCCTGCAAAAGCCTGTTTTGTCCTATCACTTAGGATTTGATAGTTGCCGTATTCATCTTTCCATTTTTTGATAGGGTAAAAAGATAACCGGAGATAAGAAACAACTGTATGATGTTGGAAGGTAGACGACTAAAACCTGAGAATATGGGTCAGGTTAGACATTTGTGTGGAGTACCATACTGTAGTTTCAACACACACATCTTCCAGACAGACAGATTTTTTTTAAATATAATTATATTAAAAATGAGCAGTAAAGTATAGTTAAAATATACTTACTGAAGCATTGTGAGGCTGGGCTCTGACTGGGATTTGCTGCATAATGTAACAAGGAAAATGTATCTGTGGAATACAGCAAAAAAAACAACACATCTGCACAAGCTCATGTGATGAAGGGAGATGCTGCCAGCACAGCTATCTGGTATTTTGTAAATAATAATACCAATATTTTCCTGTGCTCTGCTCGACAGGGGCACAGGAAAATAATTTTCTTGGGTGGCGAAAGCCAGGGTACATTTTTTGGCTAGGCTTGTATGGGCCCTAGGGCCGATAGCCTAGTACCTACCTATGAACCTAATTATATGTCATTTGTGAACATCAACATGATTTATGTAAGATGTTTGTGTTACAACTGTATTAGAACTGTATGTCATGTGTATATCAAACTGGTTTGCACAGACGTGTGTTGAAAAGGTATTTTATAAAGTGTTTCTGTTTGAAATATATCCACAGTGTGCGTGGTGGATGAGACCAGAAATGCATATGCACTATTGTAACTGTCTAAATGTACATATTTTAACAATGGAAACTGGAAGACAGGAGGTTAACTTCAGCAAATTTTAGGAAACTAGCTGAAATTAAATTACTTTATAGGCTACGCAATAAAATATGGTAGAGGTAATTCAATAAAGATTACACATGTAAGCATAGTGGCATGGCTCGAACATGAAGTTCGGAGCCTGTGAGATCCAGGAAACAAGGCTGGGGGCATGCATGAGCCTCCCAGCAGTATGCTGGCATGGAGTCGATGGAATAATACAAACCACTCCAATTTGCTGGTGAAAACCATGCAAATGAGGTGAATTTGCGATCCAGCAAGCAGACAGGCATCCATGTAGGAGCCATGTCTGCTTTAGAAATGTATGCGGTTACTAACCATGTACAGGAGTGCAAAAATAAAAACGGGGCCGTGACAACTCCAAATAAAGCATATATTACGTATATTAGCCATGCCTATAGCCATTGGCATGCAAAAATATTTCAAAAGCATAAAAATCAAAAAAGTTTTTTTGCCAGATACGAGCCATTTAAGCGGAGTGCAGCAGCATGCAAACAGGGATCATGAAAAATATGAAAAATGCAATAAATGTGACACTTTTAATTTTGCCATTATACTGGCCAGCATGAATACTCATAACAATGACAGGTAACAGTGGTTGCTAAAGACATAGGCTCTGGTGTAGTGTTGTAACTAGGGTATAAGCAAGTAGGGGTATGTAAATGAGCTAAGTTTATTGAATAGCAAAATGGGATACCGTGTCCATGAATACCTAACTGTAAAGGGGCTATAATGTGGTGGTGTAGGCAGAAGAATCAGCTGACATGAAAAGGGGGTGTGTCATGCTTTCTGTAAGAACATTGGAGCTTGCAAACCACTCAGTGTCTGCGGACACTGAAAAGAGGATTTGTGAATGGAATGGAATGCAGCAGTGTGTGACAGGAACTGTAACACACCCCCTGCATTGTGAAAGTGCCGTATGGCACTTTACAATAAAAAGTGTCCTTGGACACACACCTCTGAACGTCTTAGAGCAAGAAGTCTGGACAAAGGCAGTACAAAAACGTGGGGCAAAATGCCAGAAATAGGAACAGTTTTTAAATATTGCCCTTACAAACCTAGAAAGTTGACAGAATTACAGGTTTTGCATTAGCATAGATTTTCATGGAGAGTATGTGGCCTGCAACTGACATGCTAATATTTGATATCGTTTTTTTTTTCTTTCGGCTTTTCCTGGTTAAGGGTCGCCACAGTGGAACTCCGGTCCGCTAATGATTGGCAGTCAACTTTTATGGTGCCAGCCCGACGCCCAATCTTCAATGAAGGCAGCCATTCACACATGTCTTTCGAATGCCACTCGCCCACGGGGAGGACATGCAGATTCTACACAGAAGGAGCTCCAGCCGAGAGTCGAACGGGAGAATTTCTTACTGTGAGGTGACAACGCTACCGTTGCACCACCGTGGCTTACCTAATATTTGATATAGTGATATATATAAATTTAAAATGGTTGTATGTTTTGTTTTCCACTGTATTTGAAGTTTAAGCGTAGCTGAGCAGGTTTGCAGGCTGCAGTACTTTGCTCAACAGTGCTTAGAACAGTATGAATAGCTATATAGAAATGTATAGCTAAAATCGTCACAGGGAGATATCTCAGTGGTTAAAGCTCTGGCTTTGTGTGCAGTAGGTGCACAGTTTGAATACCAAAACAGCCAATTCAGCTTTTACACAGGAAGGCATTATTAAATTATGTTTTTTTAATTTTTAATGATGTAGTAATTGATATTTCTTAACCAGGGTAGTGTAGTTGGTCCAAAATTCCAGTGTCAGTGGATATATTATGTGAAATCCCCCATTTAAACACAAGTGTCTCATACTGTACAGTCACATCCCAAGGTAATGTAATCAAAGCACATAGGAGGATGTCATGTAAAGTTAATTATATAATCTTAATAATATGTCAGTAATGATTAATTAATATGCAATTCTTAAATATTTTTTTTAAAATGAAAACTGAGCAATGCTTAGCAATGCGGAGCTTTGCTTAGCTGGTTTGAACATTGCTTAGAAGTTTAATTCTAAGCAGCATTCAGCCCAGCTAAGCAGATTTGTACACTGCTAAGAACTGCTCAGCATTTCTGAAACCAGCTAAGCACAGCTAAGCAAGGGGGTGTGTTTGATGCTGCTTAGCTATGGTTAGCTAGTTTCAGAAATGCTGAGCATGTTCGTGTCCAGGAGAGGGTTCTTTCTACTCAGCAATGTTCACACTAGCTGCAACAGTTTTAAAGGCCTAAAACTGGAAGAAATGGGAAAAATAAAATTAAAATAAAAGGAAATAGCAGACAAAAGGCAATCAACTATAAATGACTAATAAGGCCTCTGCTACTCACAGTGGCCCATTCAAACCCCTCAATAATGTAGCTGGCAGGTGGAATGTATCATAGTCAGCCAATCACACAGGCAGCATCTGCAGCACACCAGTATAAAGTATGCAAACACTCTTCAATCTAATTTTCCCACATAGCAACACTTGGGAATTGTAACTGACAAAATGATCAGGGCTGCTGCTGCTTTGCTACATCTCTATGTGCTGCAGACTGAGGGTGGTGATGAGGATGATGCTGACAACTGGCCCAGACTGAGGAGAACAGTGTTCAGACCCAGGGTAACCTTTCAGGGGTTACATGAGCTGGAGACAGTAGAGCGCTACAGGGTGGACAGGGACATACTTTAGCAACTCACCGAGCTCTGCCACCCTCACTTCAGACCCAGGGCCAACAGAGGGGAACCCATCTCAGTTGAAACAAAGGTATGTGCAGCTTTAAGAATACTACCTACAGGTACTTTCCAAAGACCTACTGGGGACATCATGGGGTCTAACAGGCATCCACATCCAGGGTACTCCACCAGTTCCTGGATGTCATGCTAAGACATGCCAATGAGCACATTTATTTCACCAGCACCCCTGAGGAGAGGACCAGCAATATGTGTCTCTTCCACCATGTAGCAAACAATCCCAAGGTACTGGGTGCCATAGACTGCACCCATGTTCACATCAAATCACCACCCAGTGAAGAGGGTAGAGTCTACGTCAACCGCAAGGGCTATCATTCCATCAACTGCCAGGTCATATGCAATGCCCAGGGCATTATCATAAATGTATGTCCTGGCAGTTATCACGACTCCCACATCTGGCATGCCTCATAGCTGTACCAGGGATTTGCCATGGGGACATCCTGTATAGCCATCTGGTGGGGGATGCTGGCTATGCACTGGAACCATGGATGATGACACCCATCAGAAATGCGTATATATACACACACACACTGAAGAACGCCATAATGAGGCACACATACAAACTAGAAACATTGTAGAGCATGTTTGGGCTGCTCAAGTCAATGTTCTGCTGCCTTGACATATCTGGTGGAGTCCTGCAGTACTCTCCAGCCACATGTGCACACATGTTCATAGTATCTGTCATGCTACACAATATGATCCTGCAGAAACAGCTGCAACAGGAACATCATAGGGAAGGGGCACACAGCCCCCTACCATTGCCATGGTCTCTACATGCAGAGGGGGACTTGGAGGAGGAACCCCATGAGCCTCTCCCTGTAGGCAGATGTATGTGTGCCCAGTACGCCCTGGCCTTGGCAAAGAGGCAATGCATAGCACATACACTGACACCCTAGGGACTCAAGGACTGACACCTCTCTCTGACTCGCACACACAGTAAAAAGGATGCCACACACATCACACTACCTGTACCTCACCATGAATAGGCTGTGCACTGCGTGCATCCAACAGAGTCAGCTCTCAAGCACTGTCCTCACAAATGATGAAGGCACAAGGTAAGTCACTCTTCTTAACAACAATTTAATGCTGTATAACGTTGTGCTAGCATATCTATGGTATTGCTACATGTATGCAAGGGAATGGGGTGGCCTACAAGGATAGCAGCAGACAACTGACAGCTATGTGGGACAACAGGAAATGTCCATCAAATGCTGGCTTATCCAGAATATGCGGTAGTCCCCTAAGTGACAAAACTCACTGCCATATATGTGGGACCCTAACAAACTGCGGGGTCATAGGTCACATGCATGGATGTCAATGCTGGAGTCCCATACACACCTCTCAGCCTCTCACAGCAAGTCAGCTGTACAAAGCCAGAAAGAAATGTGTGGTAAAGGCCCACAAACTAAATCTCACTGGATATTCACATCCCGACCCCACCCCAAGCCCAGAAAACCACAGTGAAAAACTTCTCTAAAGCAAATTTCACACTCCTCAAAACCGAGGTGGAATCCTTCAAAGCCCCCCGGGCCTGTGGATAATACGGCCCAGACCGCAAAATCCTTTATAAACGCATTCTATGAACACCTTCAGGAATGCATGGATCATGCAATCCCAAATAAAACCAAGACCCAATCCTCCAAAGGCAGACGTCCTGTCTGGTGGACCCCAGCCATAAACAAATTATACAACAGAAGGAGGAAGCTACTACATGATACAGCAAAATCCCAAAAAGGGAGGGCATCTCTGATAAGTATTAGCAAAAAACTACGGGCACTCATAAAATCGTCTAAAGCCAGCTTCGAGAGAAAAATTGCACAGGACACTAAGGATAATCACAAGGCTTTCTTTAGTTATGTTAGGAACCTGGGTGGGAATTCCCAGATATGCTCAGAATTAGTCCAAAATGACAAAAAATACACCGAACCCACAGACACTGCCAACATCCTAGCTGACAGGTTCAGCGCAAACTCCCCCCCCCCCACCAAAAGGGCTAATATCTATCCCAGCAGAGTGCTGCCCCCCTGACATCTCAGATGCTCAGGTAAGAGCTGCCCTCTCCAAAGCAAGAAACACAGCATCAATGGGACCAGACGGTGTCCCGGGCTGTGTCCTACATGAACTCCAAGAAGAGCTAAACCCAAACCTAAAACTACTGTTCAATCTCAGCCTTACTACAGGATATGTACCCAAAGAGTGGCGTACAGCAACAGTGGTCCCTCTCCACAAAGGTGGTGCCTCAACAGATCCTGGAAACTATCGCCCCATAAGTCTCACAAGCTTGGTCTGCAAAGCTATGGAAAGGATCATCATGGACCTTATAAATAAAGATATTGGGGACCTGCAGACACTGGATCCTACCCAGTTCGGCTTTGTTAAGGGCAGATCCTGCCTCTTAAACCTGGTTGATTTCTTTGAAACAGTCACCAAGGCCATTGACAATGGGAAGGTGGCCCACACAGCCTACCTGGACCTCGCAAAAGCCTTCGATACAATACCCCACTTGGGCATTATAGATAAGCTCACCAGCTTAAATATAAACCCCTATGTCACTAGATGGGTTGCAAACTGGCTCAAGGACAGAACCCACACGGTTAGAATAGCTGGAGCCATGTCAGACTCCAAACCAGTTACAAGTGGCGTCCCACAAGGCTCAGTCCTGGGACATCTCTTGTTCGGTATATATTTCTCGGAGGTACAGGCCAACATGGAAGGACTGTGGCTGACCAAGTTCGCAGATGACTGCAAACTGGGCGCCATAATAGACTCTCCAGCCGATACAAGCATCCTCCAAAAGGGCCTCATAGAAACAGACAACTGGTGCCAGAGCCATGGGCTCAAGCTAAATGCTAAAAAGTGTATAGTCATCCCCTTTGGCAAAAACAAAGTGCCCACAAATTACCACATAGGTGGTAATCCATTAAGTACAGAAGAAGTAATTAGGGACTTGGGGACCCAAGTTGATAGCAATCTCTCATTTGACAACCATGTGGCCAAAGTGGTTAGAAAAACATTTTATATAGCCCACCTAATCATGAAGGGATTCACATCTAGATCAGGGGACGTCATCGTGCCTCTTTACTCATCCCTCATCAGGCCCATAATTGAGTACAATGCCCTTTTGGGATGTACCTTACCAGACACCTGCAGCAACTGGAAAGACCCCAAAAGTACCTCACCAAGAGGATCAAGGGGCTCAAACAGATGCTGTATGCTGTCCGGTTAAAGAAACTCCAGCTCTACTCAGTGGCATACCGCCTGCTCAGAGGCGATCTGTGCCTGACGTATAAAGCCATGTCCAACCCGGAATTAATGGACATGCTGCACCTCAGAAAATCCAAATCCCATCGAGCTACGCGCTCGAGGGACTTCAACCTCAGCAATGAAATAAATAGGACATGCTGGAGGGACAGATTCATAACCCAGAGGCTCCCTTCACTCTGGAATAAAATCCCAGTCCAGGTTAGGCAGAGTCCCTCATTGACTCTCTTCAAGAAGAATCTTGATGAGTGGATGGGAGATCGTAGGTTTACCCCGGGTATCACTTCTGTGTCACTGTTAGACAGAGGCACAGTATACTAACCTCGAAAAAGGGCATAGCAAAATTAATTTAAAATGGGTGGCGAAAGCCATACACACTCTGGCTAGGCTTATAAATGTCCTAGGGCAGATAGCCTAGTATGAACCTATGAACAAACAGGGGCAATGATGAAATAGTCCACTTACAAACTAACACACTGAGATCACAGCAGGTCTTGCAGTTGCCTTAAGTCTCCAAAGGGTAAGAAGTCTGAAACTCAACTGTCTGTCATAACTGTCTAACCTTCGGTCTCCAGTGATATGCCCGTATTCTCCAAGGAAAGCAGAATACTGTGCTAAATGGAACCAAAATGTAAAGCAAACATCTGGATATTCTGTGGAAATGTGTACAGTTGAGAGGTATGCCCCCTGCCCCCCAACACACCCGCCTTCCTATAGCAATGCAGGAACATTTATGTTTGTAGGGTAATAGCAGCAGAGCACACATTTCCAGGTCTGTCCCAATCAACTTGCTAACTTGTAGCATGTCCACAATATGCAGGGGTCAATGAGCTATGCATATGCATGGTTGATACTGTCAGGAAGTAGGCAGCACTTATTGTTGGCTGTTGCAGCTTAGTGGTCTAAGTCCAGTACTGTGCTTGACAGGGTCTATGTTTCCAGACTGTCCGTGAAAACTATGTTGCATGTCAGCTACACCTAAGGTAGGAGTAGTACACACCATCCAGACATCAATATCCATTACTGCAGGAAAGCTGGAAAATTCAGGGACAGGGGGCCACACATCTGCACAGTACACAGCTCGGAGTAACCTACACAGTGCTTAGTAGGACAGCAGGTCTTTGAACGTCAGTGTAGTGGCAGGTTATAAATGGCTGCCTCCTTACTGTGTCAGTACTGACAGCAAGTCACTGGGCACCAGTGTCACAGAAGGACCACAAGTATGCCTTGTATATCTGTTCTACTTGTCATAACATTGCATGTGCCTGCCAAACTACTTGCAAAACAATAAAGGTTGATGTGAAAACATCAATGGCAGGCAGTGGAGAAGCAGATAACATACCCATAAGAAAAAACAAGCTAATATCAAACCATTCTCCAAACCGTCTATGTTTGGCAGAGCAATATTAACACCCTGTGCCCATGTGCGGGCCTGTGTCTGACTGTTATATATGGGCCTGTCCAGATGTCAGTCTGTGATGGTTTGACAGCTATTGCTGACATGTAGCCTTATAATAACATTAACCAAACAAGCAAGCAGTATTCACGACGAACGACTCCAAACCATCAAATTAAACAGTTTTATTGCACGAACACAAAGACACTTATATTCCTCTATCATAAACGCCTTAACTATGTTGAGAGAATTATAGAATCGGAAGTGAGGAAACAAGCTAATAAGATATGGTATAAATCAAATTTAAGTAAGAAAGAAAGTGATTTGTTGTATGAGGTAAAAAACAATAATAAAATTAGAGTGATGAAGCCTGATAAAGGGGGTGGGTTAGTCATTACGGTTAGTATTCTATACGAAGGTAAAATGAATACTATCCTATGGGATGAAATTAGATACTCAATAGTATCTGTGAATGAAATGAATATAGCTTACAATAAAATAGATATTATTTTGGATGAGATGTTAAATGAAGAGTTTATAGACTATAATACCTTCAAATATTTGAAAGTAGACAAACCCAGAACCCCTACGATATTTGGTATACCCAAAATTCATAAAAATGAAGAGGACCCACCTTTTAGACCGATAGTTTCGGCAGAGGGGTCAAAAACATATCCTTTGGCCAAATTTATAGATAAGAAATTAAAAAACATATGGATGAAAAGGAAATGTATTTTAAAAGATTCTTGGGATTTATTGAAGGAACTACCTGATAGTCCTGTTAATGAACAACTATTATTTGTTACAATAGATATTATAGATTTATTTTCCAGCATCCCATATGAAGAAGGAACAAAAATGTTTGAAGAAATAGTGTATGGAGATGTGGTTTTAACACAAAATGATAAATTAATAAGTACTTGGCTAATGGAATTGGTCCTAAAGAATAATTTTATTTATTTTAATGGGGAATTTTATCAACAAATACAGGGGGTAGCAATGGGTGCGGCCTGCGCCCCTACATATGCTAATTTAATACTTGCTTTTTGGGAAGAAAAATATATATTTAACTCTGAATTTAAAAACTGTTGGAAGATATACAGAAGGTTCCTGGATGATATATTAATTTTTGGGTAGCTGGAAAGGAAAAATTCATAGAATTTATGGAATATATAGGGAACACTACCAACTTCCTAAAATGTACTTATAATATCTCTGAACATAATGTTAAATATTTGGATTTAGAAGTCTATAAAGACGGACATGAATTAAGAACCAAAATATTTAGAAAGGCTACTTTTTGTAATTCCTATTTACATTTTGAGAGTGCCCACCCCTTTCTCTGCAAAAGAAACATAGTGAAGGGACAGTTTGTTCGAGGAAGTCAAATGACAAGTTCAGACATAGATTTTAAAATAGAATGTGAACTATTAGAAAAAATGTTTTTAGAGAGAAGTTATCCTTTAGCATTCATTTCACAAATAAGACAGGAAGTGGAAAAAGGGTGACAGGATAAATTTTGCCCCATATACAATAAGAAAAATACTAATAATGAAATAGAGAATAATAAAAAATGTGAAGGGGAAGAATTTCAGCAAACTTTGGTACTAGAATATAATGGATTGAATAATGTAGTTAGAAATATATTTTTAAAAGAATGGGGAAAATGTGTGGCTTTAACTGATATAGAAAATCTAGTTAATATACCTAAGAAAGTAACCTTTAAGAATTCACAAAATATAAGATCTATAATAGAGAATAATAATAGGTAAAAGATAAATAGAAGGAAAAATAAAATAGGTACATACAAATATGGGCATTGTACCCAATGTGTGTACATTATAAATACTGATAGAATATTTATAGAAAGTAGAGGAAGATATGTAAATAGTGGGGAATACTATAATTGTGAATCTAAAGGCATAATATACCTAGCTATTTGTGAAAAATGTGGATCCTTCTACATAGGAAAGACTGAAAGGAAATTAAAAAGAAGGATTTCAGTAGGAAAAGAAAGTAATGCCTTATTTAAGCATACCAAGTTTGTTCCAACTATAAATACAAGTTTTTAGTTTTGGAACAGGTAAAATGTGATATTAGAGGGGGATTATGGGAAGAAAAAATTTAATTTAGAGAACTTTGGTGGCAGATCACTTTAGAAGCTGATAAACCCCCTGGTTTGAATGATTGTATTTCCATAATACCTTTATTAAAATTGAGATCTGCAAAACTATGAATGCAATTAAATGAGTGGCCAGGAGTGGGTACTGTTTATTTAATAACATTGAACAGATGTGAATGAGATATATGTATTTATTTTTTCCTATGTATAAATTTATTGAACAGAAATGAATGAATTTTAATGGTATTTTAACAAATGATGTTTTACTATATTTATATTTATATTTAATATATTTAAAATATTCAGTAAGAAATGTATTTTATACAAATTTTTAAACAAATGGGTAACATAACAAGACAATTGAGTTATAATTAATGGTGATATTTTATTGGTTGATTAGGGTCTGTTTGTAATATAAAATAAAAGGTTTTAGGATATGCTGGTCATCTGATGAAGTCATTTCAATGACGAAAACGCATGTGATTGTATAGTTAAGGTGTTTATGATAGAGGAATATAAGTGTCTTTGTGTTCGTGCAATAAAACTGTTTAATTTGATGGTTTGGAGTCGTTCGTCGTGAATACTGCTTGCTTGTTTGGTTAAAGTCTTTTTTGGGCAGTATTATCCATTTTTTTTTCGTTATCTTATAATAACATTGCAACACAAACTGTCTGAGGACCACAACAGATGTAGTGGTGCAGTGATGGACAACCTGCTAAACAGGTTCTGTTCTTCTGACTTCTACATCTCAAAAACTGACCACAACCTTCTAAGGAAGGCTATCAGTAGCTACACACCACCACCACCCTCAGAAGATGCAGACAAATATGCTGAACAGTATGTCAGTGCAGTATACAAATACCTGTACAATTGCATGGACTCAGCCATACCTAACAGAACTAAAACCTACTTCTCATGGAAACACAAACCTATGTGGTGGATATCCTCTAGCAACAGGCTTTACAAACAACAGAAAGCAACTGTTGTCTAAGGGTAAAAAGGCACAAATCCCCAATTGGAAAAACTCCCTCCTTAGCCTCAACAAGCAAAGTAGATTACTAGTGACATCCTCCAAAGCCAGTTCTGATTTGAAACTAGACTCTGAAACAAAGACTAACCACAAAGGCTTTTTCAGTTACGTCAGAAACATCCATGGCTTACACCAGGTTTGTTCTGAATTACATCTTAATGGTGCCACTTACACTGATCCTGTTGACTTAGCCAACCTGCTAGCAGATAGGTTCAGTGCAAACCTCACCCCCTGTCCCCGCCCAAAGGCACATTCCACATCCTCGATACTTGGCCTGCACCTCACATCTCCACAGATCAAGTGTTAGAGTCCTTATCCAAGCCAAACACCACAGCTACCATGGGACCTGATAGTATCCCAGGATGTAGTCTGCAACATCTCCAGCAAGAAGTAGCCTTGCCATTAAGCACCCTACACAACCATATCCAAAGTACAGGACTCATTAAAGCAGAGTGAAGAACTGCCATTGTCATCCCTTTGCACAAAGGTAGTGCCACTACTGACCCTGGTAACTATCACCTTATTAGCTTCACAAGTCTGATCTGTAAGGCCATGGAGTGCTACTATTATTAACATCATAAACAAGGACATAGGCAATCTCCAAGAACATGACCCTACCCAGTTCGGTCTCGTCAATGGCAGATCTTGGCTGTTGAACCTGGTTGACATCTTTGAGACTATCACCAAAGTACTGGATGAGGGAAAGTCAGTACACACAGCTTACCTTGACTTGGCCAAAGCCTTTGACACAATCTCCCACTCAGGAATCATCGAAAAGCTAACAAAACGTGATGTAAATCACTATGTCATCATGTGGGTGCCCAACTGCCTCACTGATAGGACCCACAAGGTCAAAATAGGTGCCACTACATCTGATAGCAGACCTGTCACTATTGGTAGCCCCCAGGGATCTGTCTTGGGACCCCTATTGTTTGCTATCTACTTCACAGAGGTCCAGGAAAAGACAAAAGGGCTGTGGCTGACCAAGTTTGTGGACAATTGTAACTTGGGTGCTATCACTGACTCCCCAAATGATGTTAACATAGTTCGAGTGGGTCTCAGAGCAACAAATGGCTGGTGCCAAAGTCATGGCTTAATTTAATTGCAAAAACATGTGTTAGCATACCATTCATAAAAAAAAAAACAGCCCCTACAGATTACAACATTAGCGGCAAACCCCTAACCACACAACCTGTGCTGAGAGACCTGGGTACACAACTTGACAACAATCTCACATTTGACCATCATGTAGCAGCAGTGGTCAGAAAAGGTTTTTACTTGGGTCATCTCATAAGTAAAGGGATTGCATCTGGAAAAACTGAGGTTATTACCTCTCTGTACACCTCCCTCATTAGGCCAGTAATTGAGTAAAATATCCCGTTTGGTATGTACCTCTCCAAACATCTGCACCAACTGGAAAGGCCACAGAAATACCTCACAAACAGAATCCATGGCCTCCAACACCTGTCCTATGTGGACAGGCTCAAATGAGTATCACTCTACTCTGTATTATACAGATTGTTCCGAGGTGTCCTGTGTCTTGCCTACAACTCAATCTCGGACCCTCCTCTAGTAGAGATCCTCCATATCTGTACGTCTAAGTCCTCGTCTAGTACCCCATCAAAAGTCTCATATCTAATATGTGACAATAACAAACCCTCCTGGAGAGACAGGTGCGTCTCCCAGAGGCTGACCTGTCTCTGGAATATACTCCCCATACTCGTCAAACAAAGTATGTTGCTGACCCTCTGCAAGTGCAACCTTGATGAGTGGATTGCCAACCAAACATCTGTCCCAGGGGTGCCACCTATGTCCCTCATTGACAGGGCTGACAGCTGCTGATTGTGGTTTCTTTTCTGTGGATATACTTTGGGCTAGGCTTGCAAGGGCCCCAGACCCAGTAGCCTAGTAATCACCTATGATCCCATGAACAGGTAGACTCAGAGGTGTGAAGTCCATAACCCCGTGTATGATGTTATGACTTCTACTCCACTCACACCAGAAATACAAATGCATAACAGCAGCAACTGTGGACAAAGCCTGTGATTGCACTATAGAAGGACAAAGAGACACATATAAGGGGAAGGGGAAGGGGAACCACTGGCCAGATAAATGGAGAATGTGCACACCAGAACAAATTGTGCATTAACAGAGGTTCCCTGCAGTGCATGCAGTCAGTAAACATCACCCACAACTACACAACACATGCCCACATATGTGGGGCTCCTCTACAAATACAAACCTAAACTAAGGACACCGCAGAGTCAAAAACACATGAGAATTCCCCAAACCTCCACACCACATACCATGCATAATCCACACAACATTGTCAGGCAACCACTAAGGCCCAACCATAATCCCAACATATTACTTACAGGAGACTCCATTGTGAGACACACAGATGTGCCTCTCACCAGGCTGCAAAAGGAGACAGTAACAGTTACTTGTTTGTCAGGTTCCATCACCCACCATATCACATATGCACTGAAGTCTCTCCACAACAGGTACTGTTATGAGTCTGTCCAAGTCCATGTTGGTGTGAACGACTTCAGACATACCTCCCCGGACTATAGGAAGACAGACATGATTGAACATGCTGAATATGTGTCCCATGCAGGTATGTCCGTAGGCATAAGCAGCATTCTATTGTCACCCAGAATGATGCCTCAATACAAACACTTAATGATTGACATTAACAAGTGGCTGACTTTCTGGTGTCGTCCCAGGGGGATCCAGTGCCTCACAGCATGGGAAGATATGATCGACAGACCACACTGCTTTGCTACAGATGGACTGCATCTGTCTTACTTGGGCTTCAGGCTTCTGGCAAAAGCCCTTGCCTCCCCCATAGTGGTTGTTTTAGGGAAAGTCATAAGGTCAATACTACCAATATGAAACTCTCAACAAAATGCAAATTAAAGGTCATACTGCTAAACGTTAGGAGTCTAAACAGGAAAATGCACTCATTGCAAGCATTCTTAACCCTGGCAGATGGTGACATTTGTGCACTCACAGAAACCTGGGCCGTAGCTGTAGAGAGCAACCCATCCTTACCTGGTCACTCATCCTATCACTCAGCCAGTCGCCCCAAAATGTGGGCAGCAAAGCCAAAGGACACATATGAGACACACCAAGTGCAGCTAACCATTGACAAGACCCCAATTCAAATTATAGGGAGCTACAGGCCAACATATTTGACTTAGGATACCCACCCCACATATCTGGCCCTCTACAAATCTATCAAGATTCCACCCTTTACCCTGATCCTGGCTGACTTTAATTACCCAACCATAGATTGGAAAAAAACAATCATGCCAGAATAGAAATGCACAGAGATTCCCCATCTTATCAATGCTAAATCCTTAGGACAATTACTTGATACCCTCACAAGATGTGATACCTATGTTGGACTTGGCAGTAACCAACATGATTAACCACTGGAGCACCCCTACAGTATCATCCTCCCTGGCAAGATCCCACCAAAATGCAGTCACGTTCAATATTACCATCTCTCCTGACTCCCCTCCAGCCATGGTAAAATGAAAATGTCTTCCAAGCTGATCACAACCACTTGAGGGATGGTATAAACAGCTGCACAGCCCCCTACCCCACTGAAGGAAAAGGCACCAATGTCCAAATGTACACCAAAGTACTATACCAGCATGGAATCAGGAATACCTGACAGGACAACATCATCGTCCGCAAGAGACAGTAAACCTGTCTGGAAACATCTGCAATAACGGAACTATATAACAAAAGGATAACATTGCTGTCCAGAACTAAGAAGGAGCAGGTGCACAATTGGAAGTAATCTCTCCTTAGCCTGAACAAACAAATAAGAGCACCAGTGAAATCCTCTAAAGGCAACTCCAAGTCCAAATTGCCCACATCTAAGACAGACAGTCACAAGGCCTTCCTCACATATGTCTGCATTCTCAAAGGAAGCTCCCAGATCTGTGCAGAACTGGTGGTCAAGGACACCACATACACAAATGCTGTAGATATAGCCAATCTACTGGCTGGCAGATTCAGCAGAAATGTCTTCCCCCTCTGTCCCCCATCAGTAAAGCAGGGCATCCCCAGTACCTGACCACCCAACCCTTATCACTAGGGAACAGGGCATCACTGCCTTCTCAAAGCCAACAAGACAGCCTCGATTGGGACCTGAATACATCCTAGGCTGCAACCTACATGAACTCAGGCATAAACTGGAAACACTGTTACACACCCTACTCAACCAAAGCCTGAGTACCGCCTTTGTCCCTGCCAAGTGGCAGACAGCCACTGTCATCCCTTTACACAAAATGTGGAGTGTTCACTGATCCAGGAAATTAAAAACCCATCAGCCTAACTAGCCTGATCTGCATAGCCATGAAATAGATTATCATGGACCTCATTAACAGGGACATTTGCAACCTCCAAATACTTGACCCCACACAGTCTTCCTTTGTCAAGGGGAGGTATGTCAGTTAAATCTGGCTGACTTTCCTGAAACAGCAACCAAAGGCATGTATGTGGGAAAGATGGTGCACACTGGCCACATTGACTTGGCCAAAGCCTTACACACTATTCCACACTTGGCCATAGCACCTAAACTCTGTCAACTAGTCATCAGTCCATATGTTACCAGATGGGTAGCAAACTGGCTCATTGATAGAACCCAGCTAATCATAATAAGGGTAGCCAACTCAAGCAGTACACCTGTAATTGTCTGTGATATCAATAGGACTTGTTGGTGTGACAGATATATGTCCTACAGACTCCACCATCCATGGAATACAATCCCTGTCCACATTAAGCCGAGTACCTCAATACTCCTTGTGAAGTGCACCTTGGATAAGTGCATGGGAAACAGAAAATACAGTCCTATGATTCCACTTGTGTCCCTGCTGAGCAGGGACTCTGGGTGCTGACATGCCTTAACATGGGGTACACTCTCGTCTTTGAGGGTTATAAAGACTTCAAGGCCAATAGCCTAGTAGCCTCATATTAACCTATGAACCTATAGACAAATGTCTGTGAGTGGGTCACCACATTACTCTATACTGCTCAGCCACTGACATACCAGGAAATCACAGTGCTATGTAGGATATACCACACATATTATGTAAATCTCTGCTCAGTAAAATGCACTCTGTACCCACATCAGGATATGACTTTTCAGTTAAGAAGGATAGAACATAACCAGGAGATCCCCAGACAGTATATCACTGAGGTGCTAGACTGTTTACACAGCTTCATCAGCCAATCAGCTGTAGCCACACCTCTCAACTGGCTGGATTTGGCAAGAATGTCTATAGTCTGGCTCATAATTGTGGTCTGTTCATCATAAATCTTGTATTGCTCTGTTAAATCACTGTGATGATCTCAGGATTTCTGTCAGTAAGTAATGACACAATACATTTCAGTGTCAGACATCATATATGTCAGAAAATGTCTGCTAAAACAAACCATTACTCTAGCAACTTTCTAAGTTTATAAGAGCAATATTTACAGTATCTCAGTATGTTTGGGTCATAGTCTCCCCATTTTGGCAGGCTATCTCCAGATTTCTTGCACTAACACGTTGAGAGGTATGGCTGTAGCACACAAAACCCCAGACTGGAGTACACCTATCTCTGGAATGGAGACCCACTCTTGCTATAGAAGGTCATACTGGGCATGCTCTTACACTTGAAAATTATAGCCCATGTCTAAACCCACATCAGACTATACAACTGTATTGTGTATATATGTCTTTGCATACAGACAGCTATGTACACTGTCTCTACTCACACCCATCACACAGGATTACCCTCAGCTATCTATAGGTGGCCCATATGTGATATATCTGGATCTGTTGTGTGTAATACACAGACATATATATGGGCAACATATAAAAATATTTCAAGCATGCACACACATAGACATGGGGAAGAGAGAGACAGACAGTGATAGAGAAAGAGACAGGGAGACACAGAGAGTGAGTTATAGACAGGGACACCCTGAAAGGCATAGAGCGATGTCCTGCTGCAAACAATTGCATACCATTTGTAACCGGTCGCATGTGCCTGCATGAAGGTGAGATCCATTGTGTAATAGCAGTGAGGTAGGGTTTGTAATATCACATCACCTGTGTGTGTGTGTGTGTGTGTGTGTGTGTGTGTGTGTGTGTGTGTGTGTGTGTGTGTGTGTGTGTGTGTGTAGGTTAAAGTATTTTGAGGCCTTTCCCACCCACTACACTTCCCCTTGCCCTACTTTACAAGATCTGCTGATGTCATTCACCTTAGAAGTACCTTTGGACACTCTCTAGCCCTATAAACTTTGTGGTGCTTACAATAACTGTGTAACACTATAGTACAAATAACTAGATAGGTAGGGGATCTAATTTCAGTCCTGGCAAATGTGTGTGTGTGTGTGTGTGTGTGTGTGTGTGTGTGTGTGTGTGTGTGTGTGTGTGTGTGTGTGTGTGTGTAGGTTGAAGTATTTTGAGGCCTTTCCCACCAAGTACACTTCCCATTGCCCTACCCTACAAGATCTGTTGATGTCATACACCTTGGAAGTACTTTGAACACTCTTCAGCCCTATAAGCTCTGTGGCATATGCAATAACTGCATGACACTATAGTACAAATAACTAGATAAATACAGGTTCTAATCTCAATACTGACAACTATACACATCTATATTACAAGATTGAATTCTTAGGTGATCGAACACCTAGACATCGAACTTGTAATATCAAACCCAAAAACATTAAACAATGCAGGAAAACACATTGGTCGGTCACAGGGAAAAAAAAATAACTTTACACCCAAACTAAGTGGGGGGGGGCTTTACCCCCCCCACACCCCCTCTAACTAAATATACCAACTCTGAGATCACTCTGCAGTAGACAAAACAGAAAAATCCGAACAGCCAAGGGAAATCTTTCCCCACGTTAAATCAGCCGTTCACTGTTTTTTCTTTTGATATTACAAGCTCGATGTTTAGGTGTTCGATCAGCTAAGCATTTGATCTTGTAATATAGACCCAACTATACTACTGTGTGTGTTTGTGTGTGAAGCATATCCTCTGTGGTTGTGTGTGTTTGTTATACCATTTTAAGGCCTTTTCCACCCAGTACACCTCCCATTGCCCTACTTTACAAGGCCCGCTGATGTCATTCACCTTATAAGTACCTCTGAACACTCTTCATTCCTGTAAGCTCCATGGTGCATGCAATAACTGTGTAACACTATAGTACAAATAACTAGATAGGTAGAGGTTCTAATTTCAATACTGACAACTACAGTATTGTGTGTGTTTGTGTGTGAAGCATATCCCCTGTGTGTGTTTGTGTTTGAAGCATATCCCCTGTGTGTGTTGGTTATATCATTTTAAGGCCTGCTGACACCCTCCCCAAGGCATTTCTGTAAAGAGCCTGTTGATGGCATCCACCTTACAAGTACAGTCACACATTTTCTAACACAAAGGCACTGTGGGGCACGCAATAGTCATATCAGTCTCTAATGTACATCACTAGAGAGGTAAGTCATCGAACAGGAAAACTGTTAACTCTGTGTTCATGTGGGATTGAATGCATGTCCCCATGCAGCTGTGTGTCTGGTTTTCAGATGGCTATACCA
Source organism: Protopterus annectens (assembly GCF_019279795.1). Classification (NCBI taxonomy): domain Eukaryota; kingdom Metazoa; phylum Chordata; order Ceratodontiformes; family Protopteridae; genus Protopterus; species Protopterus annectens. Next base: position 782,619,120 of record NC_056729.1, read on the forward strand.
TATTAAGGGCCTTTGAAACCACCACTGGCAATCCTAACAGCCCCTGAAATTGTCACCCACTTAAATAGTAGTGGCAGACAATGCAACACCATAGTAGCTCTGTGGTGTTTGTGTTATGCATACAACAGTATCATTTGTACAACTAGCCAGGTTGAGGTTCTGCTATCAGCAAGGGCAGTTCATGTGTGTGTGTGTGTGTGTGTGTGTGTGTGTGTGTGTGTGTGTGTGTGTGTGTGTGTGTGTGTGTGTGTGTGTGTGTGTGTGTGTGTGTGTGTGTGTGTGTGTGTGTGTGTGTGTGTGCGTGCATGTGCATGTGTGTGTATGTATATACATACATCCCCTTGTAGCAGTCTACCTGAGTTATGGCCACCAGCATACCTCTCAACCCTGCACAGAAAGACATCTGGTTAAATCCATATGGAAAAATGGGCCAAACACCAAACATTGAGCACAACCTTCACATATTGCTGTGACATGCATGGAAAGTAGATACCAGAACAGGTTGTGCATTTAAATGCACCTTCCAAAGTGTATGTGTCATTACATGACAATATCCTTCATCAATCTGCAATGTTAGTCTGTCATGATTTTCCCACAGTTTGCTAGAAACCACAATTTAATGACAGATGGAAAGAAAGTATGTGCTGTAACCTCCTGAAGATATATGTAGAGGTCACAGGTATGGCCACCATCTGTACCACCCTTCAGGTTGTAGTCCATGTTTGGCAAGGTGTGACCTGTGACAACAAATGCAACAGTAAAGAGGTCCCAAGAGTGTAGGACAACAAAAATGTCATAGAGTCCTGTACTAATTGCATACAGCAGTTATTGCACAGCAGAAGCACTTCAATGTTAAGATAAATAGTGTAAGCTAAGGTAATGTTACACAAAAAAGGTGTCATAGTAGCAAATCAGAGGAAGTCCTATGTGTTGCACATGCCATGGCCATGGTATGTCCTGCCAACTGTCATGTTACAAGTCATGTCACACACTCCACATTTGATAATGCCTCAAACACATTCTATGTCACCTATGTGTGTGCAATATGTAGACATGTGAAGGCCCTGTGACTACCTAGAGGCCGCAATAAACCACAAGTATATAGGCATGGATGCTAATTGACTGCACCCACATATGTAGGTACAGCCTAAGGCTGTGTGAACTGTAAGTAATTTGCAGTCTGTCATTGAGCCACAAACTGCTGCTAACACACTACAATGAGCCATAGAGTGTGCATGGAATTTTCTCAAGGTCCTAGCCTCAAGCTGTATGCAGACAACAGTGTCAGTATGCCATACAGCAAGTACACGTCCCCACTCTGTCCCACATCAGCACCAACCCCACTAACACACAGACTATGATGACAGGCCTGGGTACCCAGGATGGCAACATAGTTGCATTCAGGCAACAAGTATTGGCAGTCATCAGGAATTGCTTGTATGTGGTTCATCGCATATGTGATGGGTCTGCATCCAGCCAATAGGTGGACATTACCTCTAAATAGTCCTCAGTCAGTAAAACAATACATTAGTAGCATGACCAGTCTGCTATGCACCTATGCAGACATCTGCAGAATCTGTAAAGCCAATGTTAACACCCACAAAGGTCAGCCATGCCCCTCAACACCTGTTCCATGCAGACAGCTTGTAATTAGTACTGGTCCAATGGTTACCAGTCAGATTGTTCACAGGTGTCTGTGGCATGCCAAGATGGCAATGTTGTGCTCAACCCTTCAACAGCTGCCCCATGTACAAGAGTATGACTCCATGTGCATTACCAGCATGAGAGGCCTGACTCGCATATGAGATAACAGACACATATTCTGGAAAGTCAGATTTGGCTACCAGAGGCTGCCCTGTGTCAGGAATACACTCCCCAAACATGCCAAACACACTACCATACATACCCTCATCAAATGATTCAAGGTTGAGTGGATGGGAAAGAAAAACATCTGTCGCTGGGGTTCAACCAGTGTCCAGCAATTGCAGGGGCAACAGAGGGTGATGGGTGATTCTGTTGGGGATAACGTAATGGCTAGGCTTGAGAGGGACCCAGGGTCAGTACTCTAGTAACCTCCTCTGTATCTATGAACCTGTGGTCCTACAGATCACCCAGGTGACATGTATGAAGGTTATCTGGCTGTGTCAAGGGGTATGTACGCAAGGTCACACTGTCTGCCCCCATTGTCACTCACACACTGTTGCACACATACACCCCTGGTAAACATGTACATATACAGCAATACCTTGGTGATGAAAAGGTCACTGTATTTCCACTCTGCCATACTCATCTGCATTGTCATCAGCCCTGCAGGCTGTACACACACACAGACACCTGGAACAGAAACAGATAAGGTATGTGAGGCAACAGTCAGTCAGCAGTACTAACAGGAATAATGCATCATGGCAGAAAAGTACATACATTTTGATGTGTACCCATGACAATTAACAGCAGACAGCAGCTTACACAACCACTGTACTATATTCATCCTGTGCATCAGACCCCTATTAGCCTGTTCCTGCATCAATGGTATGGATAACAGGGAGGCAGCACAGATATAATCATATGCACAGGGCATGGTATGTGATTGCCACAGACCTAGGCTGTACCATACAGTTGACATTGTGTGTGTGTGTGTGTGTGTGTGTGTGTGTGTGTGTGTGTGTGTGTGTGTGTGTGTGTGTGTGTGTCTGAGGGGTGGTGTACAACTGGGCCCTGGAGAGGAGCTGTGTGTCTGGTGGTGACCTGCCTGTGATAGTGATGTGTGTTTGTATGTACATAGCCAAGCCATGTGGTTGCCCTACATGGGGGTATGTTGGATAATCATGGACAGTACATGGCAGGATGTACAGCTCACCAACTCCAGACACAGCCATCTGCCAGGAGTGTCACTGGCACCACCAGGCCAGATGTGGTACTACTCCCTGATGGTGACTGCAGTCTGCTGGATCCGTGTCCCTGATGAAACCAGTCAGGAACACATGCCCATGGCCTGCTATAATGCGGTGTGGACAGCACCCTCTTCAGTAGTGCTGGTGGTACTGCCACTACAGGAGTGTGAATGTGCATGGCCATATGGACTCTCAGCTGATCTTTTTGCTGGCCTACGTCCACGTATCCGACACCCTACTCCCACCACATGCTCAAGCACAGACATTGCATGGTTGAGAACTGACAATGTCTCACCCCACCATCTATCCATGACATCAGCAAAATGACGTATAGCATCACGCAAAGCAGGAAGTACTGTATTCATGACCCTGAGCATCTGTCTGGTGTAGCATTCAGAATGTGCCTGTGCCTCCATGACAGACCAAAACATGCGTCAGGGTAACACCTGCTGTGACACCCCTGACAGGGGCTGGATGGCCAGCAGACCTCCTTCAAGCACTCCTGTCCATCATCTGCCTGTGTGGGACCTCACCAGCTCTCTGTCTATGGCTACTGTCTACACTGACAGTTGCATTAGTCACACCAGCCTGTCCGATGCCACCACCCTCTGACTGTCCATTATCTGTGACTGCTGGGGATTGGGTATGTGTGGGCATACTGACCGTGTGCAGGGACATTGTGGGTGAAAGTGGGATATCAACCAATGGCACAGATTCAGCCCCCAACAACCACAGCTGTGCCTCACTATGACCACCATCATCATCAGAGTCTGATAAGACCCTGACATCAGGTTGTGAGGGGGAGAGACCCCAACCCCCATGTTCACCTGTGAGGGGAAAACAACATATGTAAATTACTACCTGCTCTATAATGTTTGCTGATCCGTGCATGCACGCACGCACACACACAAAATAACACACACACACACACACACACACACACACACATACAGGTGAGGTGGTACAAAGCCATTAAACAGACCACACTTTCTGAATGATAACATGCACGACACACAATCAGACAACAACAGACACACTCTGGACAGGCCCTCAGCAACATGCAGTGCAGTACATCCAGTTAATGTTGCTACTATTATACACCTCTGAGATATGTGAGGAGTAGTGGTATGTGATGGACCTTCACCTAACAGACAGTGCACTGTGTACACAGTACTAATGTACCCCTGTATAGCACAGTGCCAACAGCTATAAAAACATACATTCCAATGTGCTACAGCTCCTGCGAACAGGATCCTGTGATAACCAATGTGATGCACCCCAGTTAACCCCACCGCAAGTGAACATGCACATATTGTAATATGGCTAAGTGTAACAGTTGTGTGCATGGAAAAGTGCCTGCCCTTAACATACATGGGGTATTGGTGAGCCACAACAAGACAGTTCCACACTCACCGGCATTAGCTTGCTGTTCCCTTAGCCAGACCAGAGTGACCTATGTAGTTGTGGGGGAGGGGTACTGTCAACACACACACACACACACACACACACACACACACACACACACACACACACACACACACACTCAACCTGGTAAGTGACCCAGACTGGCCTTGTTGGCAGCTCACATGTGTGTCACACACAATCACACTGCAATGGAATGGGCACCATGTCCACATCAGGCAGGGTAGCTACCAAAACCTTTGCAGGCGTAACCTGGTAAAATGGATGGTTAACAGAACATACACCCTTGGGATACTACATGTGTCTCTGTTGGATGGAGACATCAGCTGCTGCCTTGCATACACATGGGCTAACTTGTGACCTAAGCATATGACTGCTCATGGCTCATAGCCTAGTAACTTGAGATGGTAGCAGGACTACCAGAAATGGCCTGACTGCTGTGACAGACTGTGTTATGTGTCAGCACACATTACTGCCATCGACTGCTGGGTGTCCTGTATGGGCAACATTACAGAACCAGGTCATGCAGCCTATATCTGGCAATTAGGTGAGTGGTACTACAGGTGCATGTGGACATTCCAGGAACATCTGAGGTACACAATAACAGAGTGGTGCATATGTGGTGTAGGGTGACCTACTCAAAGGTGTCTGAAATCTGCAGTATCCAGATGTTGGCAGAATGGGCACATGTGCCTGATAGTTGTAGACTCCCCTGCTAGACAAGTGTGTGTTTCCACACAAAAGTTGGACAACATGTGATGGTTGTCCACAGAGTTTGGGGGATGTGTCTGTGACATGCCAGATTCCTGGGGACACAGTAATGGTACATGAATATTTGGTACTGTACCTATTCCCTTGTGTTGGATGCTCAGTATGTATGCACTGCTGCTGCTGAGCCACAGCCAGCATCCCCCACTACTACTACCTATAACTTGCTGTCCTGCTGCAGGGGCTCATCAGGTATACTAGCCATAGGTGTCAGGCAATCAAATACAGGTGTGGAGTATACATTGGCCTAGCCAGAGTATGTCAGGAATGGTCAGGGAGACCTGGACAATCTGTGAAATAACAGTAATCAGTAATCAAGGAGCCTCAGTAGTCACCACTGCCACCAGTGAGGGACATACACAATGGGAGGATGACAAGTACACACACAGTAAAGTACAATTACACTTCAGAGCACACAGAGATCACAGTCAGACTCCCCACTGACAAAGCTATAAAGTTAACATCTCAGCAGAGCGGCCAAGCCAGAACATCTATCACCCTCTCTATCTGACTAGTGCATTGTGTCCCTGGCTATGAAGCTCACACACACACTTTGAGATTTGATTTATGAATCTCACACACACACACACACACACACACACACACACACACACACACACACACACACACACACACACACACACTTGGGAAAGGCTGGCATAGGTTTACTAGCTAGGGCCCCTTTTGGACACAAAGGTAGTGCCAACTGCCACAATCCAGCTGTTTATCAGCTACTGTAAGGGCCTTACCAAAGGGTGAAGAATCCTACTGTGTGATGTACCTATTAGCCAAATGGTAAGTGTGACCAAGACCAAGGCTATTGGAGTGGGCTACACAGTGTCACCAAATACATATGCAAGAACTCTGAGAGCTTACTTAGTTATATACAGACTAAACACACTTACAAGGTTCAACTATATTTAATGATAACGAATAAAGGAACAAGACAATACATAATCAATACAGTGACTACAGAGTTCAGACTCACAGGGAATACATTAAGACAACATTGCAGGACAGTCTGAAATAAATACAGCAAAAATCTAAGGTAGAAGGTGCATAGGTTTATAGGATGATACCAGGCTATTGGGCTGGAGGCCCTTATTAGCCTAGCCAGGGATTCTGCCCATGTTCCTTCAAAGTAAGCACCTGTTTCCCTGTCCAGCAGGGACACAGGTGGGATCCCAGGGGTGTATGTTCTGCTTCCCGTCCAGTCATCCAGGTTCCTCTTAAGCAGGGCTAGAGAGGTACTCTACTTAACATGGAGAGGGAGTCTATTTCACAGATGGCTGGGTATTTTGGGACACAAATCTGTCCCAGCAACACTTTCCATTCATGTCACAGACCAGGTTAAGGCCTTGTGTGTGGGTTGCGTGAGTGGAGTTTGTCATGTAGATTTGCAGCAACTCCATCAAGGCTGGGTCAGAAATGCCTTTGTATGCCAGACACAGGTCTCCTCTAGGCAGTCTGTGCAAGACTGAGTAGAGGGACAGGGCTTACAGCCTATATGTACAGCACAGGTGTTTGCGACCCTGCATTTTCCTGGTCAGGAACCTCTGTGGTGTCTCCAACTGCTACATGTGCTTGGCAAGGTATATGCCTAAGGAGGCATTGTACTCAAAAATGGTTCTGATAAGGGAGGAGTACAGGAATGTTATGTCCTCTGGCTTCCTGGATGACATACCCTTTTTTATGAGATGGGTCATGTAGAAAGATTTCTCTACAATGGCGACAGCGAGAGGGTCAAAAGTCAGGTTGCTATCAACCTGGGTGCCCAAGTCCCTCATGACTGATTGCATGCTTTTTACATTGTTATCAATGTTATAAGTACTGGGGATGACATTTTCCCCAAAGGGGCAAAGGGGATAATGATGCATCTCTTGGCATTCAGTTGGAGGACATGCTTCTGACACCAGTCATTAATTTGGGTAAGGCCCTCTTGCAGGATGTTCACATCAGCAGGGGAATTTAAGACAGCGCCCAGCTTGCAGTCATCTGCCGACTTGATCATCCATAGACCACTGGTTTTGGCTTGCACTGCAGAAAAGTATATGCCAAACAATAGAGGCACCAAGAGAGATCCTTGGGTTACACCAGTCATTACAGGTTAACTACTAGAGGTTGCTTCCCATACTTTGACTAAGTGGGTTCTATCAGTGATCCAGTTAGCTATCCATCTGGTAACATACAGGCTGAAACCTAGCTGGAAAGGTTTATGTATTATGGCCAAGAGGGGGATACTGTCAAAGGCTTTGGCTAGGTCAGGGTAGGTACTGTGCACCGTCTTCCCCTTGTCCATGGTTTTGGTGAGTGTTTTGAAGAGTTTGACCTAGTTTAACAGGCATGACCTCTCTTTGACAAAACCAAACTGTGTGGGGTCAAGTGTTTTCAGGTTGCCAATGTCCTTGTTTATTAGGTCCATGATAATGCATTTCATGGCCTTGCAGATCAGGCTAGTTAGGCAGATGCACCTATAATTGCCTGGGTCAGTGGATGCTCCAGCTTTGCATAGAGAGATGACAGTGGCTGTCCTCCATTCAGCTGAGATGAAGCCGGTGCTCAGGCAGTGGTTGAATAGGGTGTGTACTGGAGCTGTGAGCTCATGTCTGAGTTCATGTAGGATACAGGCAGGGATGTTATCGGGTCCCATGGAGACTTAAATCCTTGCATTTGAGAGGGCATTAAGGACCTACTCCATGGTGATGAGGGTAGTGGGGCAGGTTCTGGGGATGTCCTGGTGTATGGATGGGGGATGACAGGGGGATGAAAGTTTCACTGAACCTGTCTGGCAGCAGATTGGCAATGTCTATGCCATTTGTGTATGTGGTGTTATTGACCACCATTTCGGAGCAGATTTGGGTGTTGACTTTGAGATTGCAGACATATGTGAAGAAGGCCTTGTGATTCCCCTTGGTGGATGTGGCCAATTTGGACTCAAAGTTAGCCTTAGAGGATTACACTGATTACCTAATATGCTTGTTCATACAAAGGAGTGATTGCTGCCAACTTGTCACCTGCTCCTTCTTGGATCTGGACAACAATATTTTCCTTCTATTATACTGTTTGTTTACTGCTGCTGTCCACCAGACAGGTTTATTCTTCCTTGAGGTAGATGATTTGGTCCTGTCAAGTATTGCTGAGTCCATACAGCTATGTAGGTGCTCATATATTTTGTTGGTGTAGGCTTGGACATTAGTTCAAGTTCCAACTGAAGGGACAGTGGCTATGAAGCTGCTTATACCTGCTCGGAGGAGATTGTATTCAGCTTTGGAAATGTATTTTTGTTTTACCCTGACAAGGAGGGGGGGGGGGTATCAGGGGAGATGGTGACTTCAAAAGTGATCGCTTTATGGTTGGATTTTACCAAGGAGGATGACACAGTAGGAGTGCTACAGTGGCTACTCATGCTGTTTACGACCAGGTACAGGATATTTTCACCTCTTGTAGGACTGTTGACCACCAGAGACAATGCATTGCCATTGATGAAGTCGAGGAATCTGTGGGGGTTCATGTTTGGGCTAGAATAGGTCTTGCACTCTATGTTTGGGTAGTTAAAGTCACACAGGTTCAGGGTAGAGGGTTGAATCTTGATGGATTTAACTAAGTCCAGGTAGGTGAAGTGGGTGTACTGCATCATGGTTGTGGATCTGTAGCTAGCTATGATATGAATATGTGTTTTGCCGACACTTAACTGCACTTGGTGTGTGTCATGTGTGTAATACCATTTGACCAGCCTGGAGGTGTGTATGTCTTTGATAAATATTGTAGCTCAACCTCCTTTGCCTTTGTAGCCCTCCATTTGGGGTCTGAAAGTACGGTAGGATGAGTAACCTGGTAAAGTTGGGGTGCTCTCCACAGCTTTGAACTAGGTTTTAGGGACTGCACAAATGTCAGCACCCTCCAGAGCAATGAATGCTTGTAATGAGTGCAGTTTCATGCTAAGACTCCTAGCATTTAGCAGCATGACCTTTACATTTTGTTTAACTTCGTTTTTCATGTTGCTAATATTTTGCTCATGACTTTGCCTACAAAAGGCACTATGGGGGAGACCATAGCCTTTGCCAGAGATAGCCAGGGGAGACAGATGAAGTCCATCTCTGGCAAAGCATCATGTTCTGTCATTCGTGTACTGGCTTTTGAGTGAGAGAGCAAGGAGCATAGGTTCTTAATGTCATTGCATCTCTCAGATATTGTGTTCTTAGGCAGTAGTAGTAGTAGAGGGTGGTTTGTGTACATAATGCAGTTCCTACACTGTATCAGGATGCCCATAGCAACCACAGTAGCAGGAAAAAGTACAGGAGATTGTTTGTCCATGGTTATCATTATCTGTGGAACAGAGGTCAGGGATAGTAGAGTGGGTACTATCTGAGGAGAGTACCCATAGGTGTGAGTATGGCTGGATAAAATCAATACAGTAGCTGCAGGGGAGGGCCTCACTCACACAGGAGTGCTGGTAAGGGACAAACATTGCAATTGAGATACCTCGCAAAGGGTTAATACAGCACAGCAGCAGTGCACAATGGACAAATAAGTACAAACCCACACAAATACTGGGTTTGAATAGCACGAAAACAAAGGTAAACTAGAAACACTGGAACTGCCCAACCAACCCTTGTCCCTGAGTTCATAGCTCAATACTCTATGTCAGATCATTTCCTACCAGTTCAGTTACTCCCAGTAAGTGCAGGCAGGTCCTGGCCTACACAAGATGCATAGCAGCTGTGATGCCCATGCACTGGCCCGGTAATCAAGGAGCCTCAATCCTCACCACTAAAACCAGTGATGGGCGTGCACATTGGGAGGATAACACACAGTAAAGTACTATTTCCCTTAAGAGCACACAGAGATCACGGTCAGTCTGGGTCTGGTTTCTCCCTTTCTCTCCAAATCCCCAATAAGACTCCCCACTGGCACAGCTATAGAGTGGAGCATACCTCCCAACCTGGAAACTCAAAAATCTGGACAAAGGCCCATGAAAAATAGGTACAAATCTGTATGCCGATTAACATAAAATTTGCGTACATAATTATGCAACCATGCCCACTCCAATGGGATTGTGGGATACCAACTTTCAAGTGCAACAGAGTTAAGCCACAAGCAACAGTAACCTTGAGTAATGAGGTCAAAAGATTTTCAGTCAGTGTCGATGATGCAACCCATTGTCTTCTATACGTACTTTATAAACCCTATCTACATTCTTAAAACATAGAGAAGTACTTATGAAATATGATGAAAATCTTGCTTTTTTCCTACTTTCTGTATTTTAAAAAAAAGTTCAGTTACAGATTTGCTGTTCTGAACTGTTTGTAAGTTTCTTGGAGGCCATTGCTTGCTTGGGCTAAAAGGAAGTCTCTGTGTTCATCAGTGGCAGTGGTAGACACTGAAAGCCTGCCTGCCCCTGTGGGAGTGGTTACTGCCTAGAAACTGTAGTTTTATTGGCCATTTTGGGTCATTTCCAAACTCCTTGATCTCTCTCTCTTAAAACCAGCTTTAGCGCTATTTTGCGCATCGGGCAGCGCCGCTAAATCGGGATTAAACTATTCTCAGCTCCACAAAGTCTGCTCTTCACTTTTTCCCTTAGAACTGTTCCAAATCTCAACGTAAGCATTTTCTTTCTAAAGCCCAGCAGTAGCTCATATAAGTATCTTATAAGTAAGCACTAATAAACTAAGCACTACACCCTCTTATACTCCCTTTAAGTACCTGGCTCCATATTGGTCCTTTTTGATAAAGTCATAAGTAGTTTCTCATACTATTCTGGCATGTCCAAAAGTCAGTTTCGGGCTTACTCTCCAGTCCAACTGGTGAATATGGGAATCTTGAGGCAATGTTACAACTGCCTTATGTACACAGACCATCCTTTCCTCTTCCAAACAAGCTCAAATATATGCGAGAGATGCAACTATATAGCTAAACTGGAGGCTAAACTCTCTCAACATAGTACTGGTGCAGTCAGTCTGGAGGAGAAGGTAATCACACACACCACAAATCCAGTCTCACATAGACCTATCGAAACAGCAAACCAAACACACAAAAACATACTCGGAGGCTCTAATTAAAAATCTGCCCAAGCAACAGAGACCTCCAAAGCAGACATCCAAGCAACCGCTACCCCACAACAATACCCACATATCACATAGTCCACAAAGTCAGTGTGCCACACAGTCACAGCCCTTAAGGCTAAACAATGCACCTAATACACTTGTAATAAGTGACTCTATTGTCAGACACACTGACGTCCCTCTCACTAGGCTGAACAAGGAGAAGGTCACTGTAAGCTGCCTGTCGGGTGCCAGGATCCGCCACATAACACAAGCACTCAGGTAACTCCAAAGCAAGTACAAATATGACTCCGTCATTGTCCATGCTGGTGTGAATGACCTGAGAAGTACCTCCCTGGATTACATGAAATGAGACATGGAAGAGCTCTCTGATCATGTAGCCCAGACTGATATGACCCTGACCTTGAGTAGCATCTTACCCTCACCAAGAATGATACCATAGTATAAAGACAAAATGATCAATTTCAACAATTGGCTAAAGTATTGGTGTCACTCAAAGCGGATCCAGTATCTGTCAGCCTAGGATGACATGCTCGACAAGCCACGTTGCTTCACTAGGGACAGCTTGCACCTGTCACCCTTGGGTTTCCGAATACTGGCAAAGGCTCTTGCCACCCCCATAGTGCGTTTTTTAGGCAAGGCTCAAATGACAAACCCACCTCCTTAGGCAACACAAGGAAAAGGAAACTAAGGGTAATGCTGCTCAACGTCAGAAGTCTAAACCTCAAGATGCATGCACTCGAGGCTCTCCTCAGTATGGAGAATATTGATATCTGTGCAGTAACAGAAACCTGGTTCAAGGCTCCCGAGAGCACCCCAGCACTACCAGGTTATACCTCATACCACATTTTTCGGCCGCAAAACTTGGACCGAACCACAGGAGGAGGGGGAGTATCCATATTCATCAAAAGATACCCATACCTCCAGGTTAGTGGCACTGCAAGAAGCATCTGAGACCATCCATGTGCAACTAACAGTGGGCAAAACTGCCTTCCAGTTTGTAACCTGCTACAGACCACCCTCCCAAACTCAGGAACCCCACTCAGCTTTCCTGAAAACACTGGAGAATATGAAGGTCTCTCCAAACACCATTATATAGGGTGACTTCAACTACCCAAACATAGACTGGGAGCACTACTCAAGCCCCAACACCCTCGCCCAACGGTTCCTAGAATTTATAAACTCAAATGCTATGGAACAACTGGTCACCACTCCCACAAGAAGGGAAAACATATTGGACCTGTTTATCACCAACATGGGTACTCTATGTTCTATACCTGAGGTATACCCTTCTTTAGTAAGATCTGACCATAAATTAATCACTATGGATGTCCATATCCCGTCCACACCCTCAGCAAAGGAAACCACGGTCAAAAACTTCTCGAAAGCAAACTTCACACTTCTCAGAACTGAGATGGAATCCTACAAAGCCCCCGGGCCAGTGGAAATTACGACCCAAACCGCAGAATCCCTTACAAATGCATTCTATGGATACTTAGAGGAATGCATAGATCATGCTATCCCAAACAAAACCAAGACACACTCCTCCAAAGGCAGGAGACCTGTCTGGTGGACCCCAGCCATAAATAGGCTATACAACAGAAGGAGGAAGTTACTACAGGATAGAGCAAAATCCCAAAAAGGGAAGGCAACTCTGATCAGTACTAGCAAGAAACTACGATCCCTCATAAAAGCATCCAAGGCTAGCTTCAAAAGAAAAATTGCACAAGACAGTAAAGATAATCATAAGGCCTTCTTTAGTTATGTCAGGAACTTGGGTGGAAACTCCCAGATATGCTCTGAGTTAGTGCAAAATGACAAAAAATACACAGACATTGCCAACATCCTGGCAGACAGGTTCAGTGCAAACGTCTCCCCCCTTCCCCCCCAAACGTGCAAATGACTATCCCAACAAAGTGTAGCCTCCCCTGACATCACAAATGCACAGGTGAGAGCTGCCCTCTCCAAAGCAAAAAACACAGCATCTATGGGACCGGACGGTGTCCCAGGCTGCATTTTACATGAGCTCCAAGAAGAACTGAACCCTCACTTAAAATCACTGTTCAGTCTCAGGCTTACAACAGGATATATACCCAAAGAATGGCGTACAGCAACAGTAGTCCCACTCCATAAAGGTGGTGCCACAACGGACCCCGGTAACTATCGCCCTATAAGCCTGACTAGTCTGGTCTGCAAAGCTATGGAGCATATCATCATGGAACTCATAAACAAAGACATTGGGAACCTCCAAACACTGGATCCTACCCAATTCGGCTTTGTTAAGGGCAGACCTTGCCTCTTGAACCTGGTCGACTTCTTTGAAACAGTCACCAAGGCCATAGATGAAGGGAAGGTAGTCCACACAGCCTACCTTGACCTCACAAAAGCCTTCGACACAATACCCCACTCGGGCATCATAAACAATCTCACCAGCTTAAATATCAACCCCTATGTCACAAGATGGGTTGCAAACTGGCTTAGGGATAGAACCCACATGGTCAGAATTGCAGGTGCCATGTCAGACTCTAAACCAGTTACAAGTGACGTCCCACAAGGCTCAGTCCTGGAACTTCTCTTGTTCGGTATATATTTCTCTGAGGTACAGGCTAACACAGGAGGGCTTTGGCTGACCAAGTTCGCAGACGACTGCAAACTGGGGCCATAATCGACTCACTGACTGACACAAGCATCCTCCAAAATGGTCTCACAGAGATGGATAACTGGTGTCAGAGCCATGGCCTGAAGCTAAATGCCAAAAAGTGCATAGCCATCCCCTTTGGGAAAAACAAAGTGCCCACAAATTACCACATAGGTGGTAATCCATTAAGTACGGAACAAGTAATTAGGGATCTGGGGACCCAAGTAGATAGTAATCTTTCCTTTGACAATCACATTGCCAAAATGGTTAGAAGGAACTTCTATATAGCCCACCTTATCATGAAGGGGTTCACATCTAGATCAGGAGAGGTCATTGTGCCCCTCTACTCATCACTCATCAGGCCCATAATTGAATACAATGCCCCATTTGGGATGTACCTTACCCGACACCTGCAACAACTAGAAAGACCCCAAAAGTACCTCACCAAGAGGATTAAGAGACTCAAGCAGATGCCCTATGCAGTTAGACTAAAGAAACTCCAGCTCTACTCAGTTGCTTACCACCTACTCAGAGGCGATCTGTGCCTGACGTATAAAGCCATGTCCAACCCAGAATTAATGGACATGCTCCGCCTCAGGAAATCCAAATCCCTTAGAGCTGCACGCTCCAGTGACTTAAACCTCAGCACAGAAATAAATAGGACATGCTGGAGCGACAGATTCATATCCCAGAGGCTCCCCTCACTCTGGAACAAAATCCCAATCCATGTTAGGTAGAGCCCCTCAATGACCCTCTTCAAGAAGAATCTTGACGATTGGATGGGAGACCGTAGATTTGCCCCTGGGATCTCCTCTGTGTCACTGCTAGACAGGGGCACTTTAAACTAACCTTAAATGGGCTATCTTCTGTGACCTACTATACTGGGGCACAGTCATCTAATCTAAAAGGTTGGTGAAAGCCAAACACACTCTGGCTAGGCTTGTAAATGCCCTAGGACAGATAGCCTAGTATCTACCTATGAGCCTATAATTTCCTTACCATTTTCAAAATGTCAAGAAACAGAGAAATAGCACATGAAAGTGGAAAGTGAAAGTGGACAACATCAATAAAATTCAATGAAGACCATCTTTTCTTTTTTTGAAACCTTACAACACAGCCAAAAAAATGCCCTGATGTTCAATCTGATGTGAGCCAAAGGCCACGCAACATCATGCATGATCAAAAACAAACCAAAGGCAGCGCAACATCATGCACGTTCAAAAACAACAAACAAGACAATCTGCAACACTATGAAATAGATGACCGCTCCTGATCCTTGCACTGCATACTTTTATTAATATTAATCTATTCATCTTTAAAGTTTAGCAGAAAACAAACAAGAATTGTGTACCACGGCAAAACTACATAATAAAATACACTTACATGAAGAGACACACACACACACACACACACACACACACACACACACACATTAAATAAAACACGGACGGACCCACTCTGCAGACCAGTCATGGGCCTACACAGAACTGCGAGCTGCTGCCAATAACTCGGCTAAAATAAAACCCACTCTGCAGTCTCTGCTTAAAAAAACACACACACACTGGGACCACTCTACTTAAATAATAAATAAAACACAGAACTGTGAGCTGCTGGCAATTAATTAGAAAGCAGCACAACATCATGCATGTTCAAAAACAACAAACAAGACAATCTGCAAAACTCTCACACACACTCTGATTCATTGCCATGCCATTGTTCAGTAACACACACACACACACACACACACACACTCTCTACTAGTTAATTAGTCTGTAGTATGGCTTAATAGGAAATGTACAAGCATAAAGTCAAAGTTTCTCATGAAAGTGAAACCAGGCTGCTGTGACACTCTACTTCATTGAAACTCAAAAGTCTGATGCCTGCAGTATGGTCAAAGTTTCTCACGAAAGTAACAGAAAATCTATGTTAAGTGCCTGCCTACAGTGTCAAATTCATAGCTAACTTAAAAGTAACTTTTTCAGTTTTGCACGCACAAGTATCTCTCAAGCCAGCACGGTGAGCTCTAATCATTCATTTTTTTGCTTTACCTGGCTGAATGATGCACATGAACTGTCCGCAAGCAAGTTAATGGCTTGGCAAAGTCGGCATTTGTCATTCTCTCTCTTTTCTCCAATCTTATATTTGTCTTTCCCCTTATGATTCTGGTCATCATGACTAAAAAGGGTCCAGAAATAGCCTTCATTTAGCTGGTTTGCAAATAAATACAATTTAAAAACTACAAACTGAAATCAAGTTTCATTTCATGCTATGCTATACTATATTTGTTAAACATTTGCCTGTCTCTTGGCTAGCTGACGTCATCGTGCATGCCCTGCATGTGATGACATCAGTGCATTAAAAAAAAAACAAACCTGAGAAATTCAGAAATCAAAGGGGCCAAGTGGAAATTTGTGGCACCCCAATATTTTTTCCTCAAAACCGGTATTTACTGAGGAATTCGGTATGGTTGAGAGGTATGGAGTGGAATCCTTAGCCAGGGATCTAAGCCAAGTCCTCCCAGCACTCCCTCTGTCCAACCAGTGCTTCATGTCACTGCCCAAGTAGCTGACACACACAAGACAAATCTCAATTCAACACACTGCTACTCAAGAGTTCAAACACAGGAACTTTAAAACAATACTGTAGGATAGTCTGACATAACTATAGAAACCAGCTAGTATAATCTTACTATTTTCTATTTCTAAGAGAAACAATGTTCTAAATAACCTACATACAAAGCAAGCAAGTGCTGGTGATGTCAGTTCTGAAGACCAAGGCAAAATGCTATCTCTTTCTCTCTGAGATCTCTTAAATTGATAATACATCACTGCTGACTCATTTTAGATTACATCATTTTTGACACTTCTCTGGTACCCAGGCTACTAGAAACTATAAATTTACATTTCTTAGTAAGCTTGCACCTGGTCAGGAAGCCACAGCAATAAAAGACATTATACATGTAAAATATAGCAATTAACTCTTGTCCTAAGACAACAGAAATAATTCCTTCTACCAGACATCCTGTATCTGAGTTTTGAGATCAAACAAGCATAAAATGCTTTACTTTATCAGCTTTCTTCCAGCAGGGTGCACTGTGGTTACATTTTTGAAGTTCAGAACATATAACACAGTTTTTCTTACATTTAGTTTTCTTACATTTGTAAACCAACCTGTGGATTATATTAATATTTACAATGACATAGAATTATCTATAAAATTCTATCTAGCTGGGCTGGCAGCCTTTCAGTTTTTCACCCCCCCCCGAAAACTCAAGCTAGTTTTTCAAGTGACCCTTGAGAAATGCTGCTTGAGAGGGTTAGGTCTATCTGAAGATACCTTACCCCATTCCCTGTCTTGAGACACCATCTGTGTTAGCAATGCTAATCCCATTGCGGTACTGCACTGACTTAGCATATGCTTGCAATCCTAGGCTCCATCTTAGCAACTAAGCATGTTAGGGGATTGTGATCTGTAACTACAGTGAATTTTCTTCCATACAGATAAGGCTGAAGTTTCTGCAGTGCCCACACTATGGCTAGACATTCTTGTTCTACAGCTGCATAGCATTCCTCCCTGGGTTGGAGCCTATGACTGAGATAAACCACTAGGTGCTCTTCTCCCTCTGAAGAAATCTGGCTAAGTACAGCCCCCACCTCATGGTTCAAAGCATCCACCTGCACAACAAATTCTTTGCTGTAATTTGGACTGGCTAACACAGGGGGTCCTCCCAAAGCTTCTTTAAGCTTCTGGAATGCCTGCTCACATGCTGTGGTCCGCACTACCTTATCTGGCCTGTTTTTCCTTGTCAGGTCTGTGAGGGGAGCAGCTATGGTACTATAACTGGGGATGAACTTTCTGTAGTACCCTGCTGTCCCTAAGAATGCCCTCACCTGCATTTTGGTAACAAGTGCAGGCCATGCCTGAATGGCTTCCACTTTTAGCAGGTTCTGGCCTGATCTTACCACTCTCCACTCTATGTCCAGGTAGGAGACCACTGCCATACCCACCTGACATTTGCTCGGCTTAATGGTCAACCCTGCCCTCTGTAGTCTACCCAGCACCTCCCTGACATGCTGAAGGTGCTCTTGCCAGGAATGGCTGCAGATGGCAATATCATCTATGTAGGTGAGGGCAAACCCTCCTGCTCCTGCTAGGATATAATCTACCAGCCTCTGGAAAGTTGCTGGGGCATTTTTCATCCTAAAGGGCATCTTTGTGAACTCATACAAGCCAAAAGGAGTCACGAAGGCTGACCTTTCTCTAGCACTGGAAGTCAGGGGCACTCGCCAGTAACTCTTGGTAAGATCAATGGTGGTAAGATACTTAGCTCCACCTAGCTGCTCTAGGACCTCATCTGTCCTAAGCATGGGGTAAGCAACTGACTCTGTGTGACTATTTAATTTCCTGTAGTCCACAAAGAACCTGTTGCAGCATCACTGGGGAGGCCCAGGGACTGTTGGACTCTTGAATTACCCCTAGTTCCAACATCTCCTGTATCTCCTCCTTCAGAGTCTGTTTGACTCTCTCAGGCACCCTATAAAAGGCCTGCCTAGTAGGCCTTTGGGGTCCTGTATCCACCTGGTCCTGCACCAGGTGGGTTCATCCTGGTTTCCCAGTGAACATGTCCACAAATTCCTGTAACACTGCTCGGATTTCTCAAACCTGGGTAAGAGATAGCTGCTGGGACATTGCTACCCTTTCCACTGAGATGTCAATCTGAGACTCACTGAGGAGATCAGTCACCAGATCTCCCTCAGACTCCTCCTGCAATCCACTGCAAATACTTAGCACAAGGGCCTCCCTATCATGGTAAGGTTTCATCATGTTAACATGGCACAATTTGTGCCCCTGCCTCCTGCCTAGCAGTTCTATCATGTAGCTAACATCACTTAACTTTCTTACCACCTTGTAGGGTCCCTCCCAAGCTGCTTGCAGCTTATTGTGTCTGACAGGAATGAGAACCATTACCTGCTTCCCTACAGCATACTCTCTAGCTCAAGCATTCCTGTCATACCATACCTTTGTCTGTTGTTGGGCTTCTGCCAGGTTCTCCTTGACCAAGCCCATGTGTTCCCTGAGCCTTGTCCTGAGGTTTAGGACATATGCCACAACAGACTCCTTGTGAGATTCACACTCGCCCTCCCACTCATCTCAAATTAAATCTAGAGGCCTTCTCACCCTATGCCCATACAACTCAAATGGTGAAAAACCTGTGGATTCCTGTGGAACCTCTCTGTAAGCAAACAACTGATAGGGCAAATCTTTGTCCCACTCCCTCTTAAACTGGTCTGCAAATGCCTGTAGCATGGACTTGATTATAGAGTTTAACCTCTCAACAAGACCATTAGTCTGAGGATGGTAGGGGTGGTCTTTAGGTGCTTCACCCCACAGTACTTACACAGACAAGGCAGCAGGTCTGACATAAAATTGGCACCTCTGTCAGTATTTCTTTTGGGCAATGTATCCTGCTGAAAACCTCTAACAAAGCATTTGTCACATTTTCCGTCTCATTGGAGGACAAAGCCACTGCCTCAGGGTATCTTGTAGCATAATCTACTACCACTAGGATATACTTTTTCTCTGTGGAACTTGGGGTACTCAGAGGACCCACAATATCCATAGCTACCCTCTGAAATGGCTCCTCAACCACAGGCAAAGGCATCAAAGGAGCTCTCACTTTGTCTCCTGCCTTGCCTACCTCTTGGCACTGCTTACAGGTCCTGCAGTACCCTGTTACTTCTCTGGAAATTTCAGGCCAATAGAAGTTCTGCATAATATGTCTCTTTGTATGTCTTATTTCCAGATGACCTGCATAGGGAATATCATGAACTATGGCTAGAAGTGCCAGATGGTAGGCTCTAGGCACTACCAACTACTGCACTGTCTCACCTTCTAGCCCTCCCTCAGGGGTCCACTCTCTATACAATAATCCTTTGTCCCAGTATACAAATTCCCCCTTCCCTTGAGAATCAGGTGCCTCACTAGCTACCTGCCTCAGGCCTTGCAATGTAGGGTCTGAGAGCTAAGCCTGTATCAACTCTCGCTTTGTAACCCTTCCCAGCTCCCCTTCCACAGGAAGTCTGGTATCCTCTGAGAGTGGTGCCTCACTTTCAGCCTGGGTACTACTACTCACCTCTACCCTTGCAGTCACTCTGTCCAAGGGAACATCAGTACCCACAAGCAGCTGTGGCTCACTTTCAGTCTCACTGCTACAGTGTAGCTCCCTCCCTGAAGTAACCACTGCACTTGCCCTGGCTGCAAGTGTGTGCTCTGTCTGAGTCTCTCCCAGGCTACCAGACCCACATGCTTGTCTCCAAGCCTGACTGTGCGTAACTGCATTAGCACATGGGACTGCATTATCAAAATCATTCCCTATCAGGACATCTGCAGGGATATCCTCCTCAAACACACCTGCTTTCTGGCTTCCTTTTCCACCCTCCCAGCAAGATGAACCCTAGCCAAAGGTATTTGGAATGCAGTCCCTCCTAAAGCTCTGACTGGAGTAGACTGCTCAGACAAGTAGTGCTCCTCTGTAACCACTGCAGGCTTCACAATGGTTATGTCAGAGGCTGTCTCTCTTAACAATAGTCTCTTTGCCATTCACTAAGATAGGATATAACTTCTTGTGGTAGTTTGGTACCCTTGTTGTCTCAAGACAACCTACTGTTGTCATGTTGTCCTTCCCACTTACTGGCTCCCTCACTTTTTATTTCCCATCTTGCCTCTGTGGACATCTATATGCCACATGGCCCCACTGGTTGCATTCAAAACATTTAACCCTAGGTCCTGGATGTGTAACTGGACTAGTGGCTTCCCCTGTTACTGGCAGATTCTGTTGTGGTGGTCTGGGCTGCCCACCATGGGTTCCCTTAGACCCAGGAGCAGCACTGGGTGTCCCTTTCCTGTGCAGGGATGTCCTGCTTGCTAGGTATAGGTCTCCCTTCTTCCCCAACTCTTCTGAAGTAGCACATTGTCTATCAGCTAACCAGATCCTCATGTCCTCAGGCAAAGTGCTAAGGTCTTGTTCCCTCACCAAAAGGTCTGCCAGCCCTTCAAAAGTGGTGACCTGACATCAACTCACTCACCTATGAAAATACGTGCTTAGTTCAGCAACATATTCACACATATTTTTATCTCCCTTGAGTCTATGCTCATGAAACTTTTTCCTATAAGTTTCAGGTGTTAGCTTAAAGAATTCTAGCAAACAATTCTTAGCAGCAGTATAATCAAAAAATTCATGATAAGAAAACTTGGAAAGTACATTTACAGCTTTATGATGTCACAAGATGGGTTGCCAACTGGCTCACTGACAGAACCCACACTGTGAAAGTAGCAGACTCCAAATCAGACTTCAGACCAGTGACAAGTGGAGTACCACAGGGTTCTGTCCTGGGTCCTCTCTTGTTTGGTATCTACTTCTCTGAAGTACAGGCTAACACACAAGGTCTTTGGCTAACGAAGTTCACAAATGACCGCAAACTAGGAGCCATAATTGAAACTCCTAACGATGTGGACATCCTACAAAAGGGCCTCACTGAGACAGATGCCTGGTGTCAAAGCCATGGCCTCAAGCTCAGTGCCAAAAAGTGCATTGTCATCCCCTTTGGTAAAAACTCTGTACCCATGAACTACAACATAGGCGGTAGTATACTTAATACCGAAAGTGTGATAAGAGACCTTGGGACACAGGTGGACAGTAGTCTCTCATTTGATAATCACATTGCCACAGTAGTCAGGAAATCCTTCTACGTGGCACACCTCATCACAAAAGGTTTCTCATCCAGAAAAAAAGAGGTCATTGTTCCCCTCTACTCATCACTCATTAGACCCATTATAGAGTACAACGCCTCTTTTGGTTATGTACCTCACAAGACATCTACAACAACTGGAAAGGCAGAAGAAATACCTCACAAACAGGATTACCGCCTTTTACCGGCCTCAAACAGATGCCCTACGCAGACCGTCTCAAAAAGCTCCAGCTTTACTCTGTCGCATATCGCCTACTCAGAGGTGATCTCTGCCTAACATACAAAGCTATATCAAACCCAGAGCTGTTGGACATGCTCCACTTAAAGAAATCCCAATCCTTCTAAGCTACACGCTCTTGGGACCTAAACCTTGTCACCACAATAAACAGAACATGCCGGAGGGATAGATTCCTGTCCCAGAGACTTCCCATACTCTGGAATAAACTACCTATCTATATTAAACAAAGCTCCTCATTAGCACTCTGGCAAAAGCCAGGGTACCTTTTTGGCTGGGCTTCTATAGACCCCAGGGCCGATAGTCTAGTACCTACCTATGAACCTATGAGTAAGGGGGTCATTAACCATACCCAGATCCTTTAGTCAACATCATACTGTTTACATACCCTCTCAAACATATGAATGAAACTATCAAAATTATCCCTCGCTGTAAACTGCGGAAGAAATTTACTGACCTTTTGTACTTCTGGGGTCCAGTTACTCCCTTCTCCATTACCTTCATGACTCTGGAAAACAGTCAGCATCTCCTTTTCATGCTGCCACTGCCTCTCCTTCTCCACAGTTTCCATTTCCAAATGCCTGGCCTCCAACTCAAGTCTCTTCAGCTACAGATGGATTCTTAAGTCGTGTGCAGAAAGGTTGAGCTGTCCATTCTCTGAGTGTTGTACAGCTCCATGGCTAGTCTGATCATCCTCCTGACTGCTATTTTCTGATGCAGCTGTGACCAAAGCTGCAATCATGTCTGCCTTAGTCAGGTTTCCATGCACCAGTCCCTTAGACTGGCACATCTCAGCCAACTGGCTCCTTGTCACCTTGCCATACTCCTCTGCTGACATGCCTGCCTCCTCTCCCTGACTAACTAAGCTAACAAAAGTAATAAAACAATTGTGATCTGAATGCTGAATATTCACTGTGTGGCTGATTTAGAGTACAAAAACACATTCAGTGATCACTGTACACAAGCTACAGGAATTCAGTGTCCACACTACTACAAGCCAATTAGTATGTGATTTGGCTAACTCACAACAATCAAACAATTAATATTTGATGTGGATATCCCACCACTGCCAAAAAATTAATATTCAGTTTGGATATCCCACCACTGCCAACCAATTAATATGTGATGCCCGAGCACTGGCCCAGTAATAAAGGAGTTTCAATCCTCACCACTAACACCAGTGATGGGTGTGAACATTAGGAGGATAACAAGTACACACACAGTAAAGTACAATTCCCTTAGGAGCCGACAGGGATCATAGTCAGTCTGGGGCTGGTTTCTAAGTCTCCCCCACTGGCACAGCTATAGAGTGGAGTCCTTAGTTAGGATTCTCCCTTTCTCTCCAGATCCCCAATAAGACTCCCCACTGGCACAGCTACAGAGTGGAGTCCTTAGCCAGGGTTCCAAGCCTTGTAATCCCAGCACTCCCACTGTCCAACCAGTGCTTTGTATATAAATCCACAAATAAAAGTGGGACAAAGACCCAAAAATAGGGACAGTTTACAAATATTGCTCTTACAAACTTAGAAAGTTGTTGGAATAACAGGTTTTGCATTAGCATGACTGTTCTGTAGAGTATGAAGACTGGAACTGCACTGTATGTCATTATTTACTAACTTTAGTCCTTTATGATTTGCCACTAATTTGCCAGAAAACCAAATTGTGAGGCAAAAATCAGGATATTCTGCAAACATCTGTACAGTTCAGAAGTATGCTGCAACACAGCTACCAGGGATGGCGGTAGGTGCTGGACAGCAGACTAACACCAACATGACAGACCAGGAAGTGTTGTTGAGAGCTACTGTTTAAATTCCTAATCACTATGATTGCATCCCCCCATCTGCATTCTATTACATACTTAATTGTTTGACATACCTGGTATAGTGCTGTACTCCTTTTTTCAGAATAAATCCACAAAAGGTGTTGTGAAAAGTCACAGTCTGTCTTCCTGATGAAAGTATCAGACCTGTTTAGCATAGGCAGCAGCTTGCCTTTTGTAGGTAATGCTTATGAACAGGTGATGGCATGTGCACCAATCCCCTCCCATGCTCCCATGTGCTAATTGCATCCAGAACAGCTGGGTTGCCTTCCCATTAGCCAATGTCATGGCAACACAATGCTATAATTAAGCCCTTCATGTGGGCCTTGCCCATTTTCTTGGCCTGTGAGGAGGACATTATGGAGGTGTGGGAGCTACAGCATCACAGAGGGTAGGCGGAAATACTGTGCACTGTTTGGATTAATGTGTTGTGTCCACAGTTTTGTATGCTATGTCTGCATACCTCTCAACCTCTTAGCACAGGAAATGTGGGCAAAGCATGACAAATGTGTGGACAAAGGGTCAAAAATAGGAAGAGATTTTAAATATTGGTGTCATAACCTTAGGAAATGGCTAGAGTAACAGGGTTTGTTTTGACATTCATTTTCTGAGGGATTTGAAGTCTGACACTCAAATGTGTATTATTTAGTGACTTCCATCATGATATCATCCCAGTGATTTATCAGAATACCACAAATGTTGTGAGGAACAGGCCATAAATAGGAGCCATAACCAGCACATTCTGTGGAAATCTGTATAGTCACATGTGACACTTTGCAGCATTTATTTGTCTGTGTATTGGTTCTGTTTCTGTGTCTGTGTCAGAGGCCCAAGTACACTGTGATTTTGGCCATAATATTTTGGAGTACTGTGTGACTGGCTATCAGGATGTGTTAATAAAACTCAGTTGTTGTACTCAAGAGGTCAGTTGGCCTACTGGTATGTTGCCCTGACTGCAGTTTAAATAGTTCTGTGTTCATAATTTGGCAGTGATGTTTTTCACCCTAAGGGTATACTATCCCTGTACTGTCTGATAAATTTACAAATGCATCAGCATACAAAAAACTGTACATATTTTCACAGAATGTCTGGATTTTGTACTCATATTTTTGGTCTGGTCCTCAGAATATTTGTTGTTTTCTGGCAAATAACTGGGATAATCTGAGGTCTGATGGCACTAAATAATGACAGAGCTTTGAGTTACAGATTTCAAATCCTTCATAAAATGTATGTTAAAACAAACCACGTTACTCTTGCAACTTTCTTATATGTATAACTGCACTGTCTAAAATATGTGCCTATTGTTGGGTCTTTGTCCCCCATTTTGTCAGTCTTCATTCAGATTTGTTGCAGGAGGTTGAGAGGTATGTGCATGAATAATTTCCCAGAGGTGATTTGGTGTAGTGGTGTTTTGCTGTGACTGTAGTTCAGAAGGTCCCGTGTTCATGACTCTTCAGCTTTGTCTTTTTTTCCCTAATGTTAAATGACAGTAATGCATATGTTTGAAAAAGCATCACAAATTCCCACAGCTCATTTGGTGTAGTGCTATGTTGCTCTGACTGTAGTGCACAGGGTCCTGGGTTTGAGACTTGGTAGTGACATCTTGTTTTTCTTAATGTTAAATGACTATAATGTAATTTAAAAAAAAAGCATTACAAATTCACACAGCTCATTTGGCATAGTAGTACATTGCTGTGGCTATTGTGCACAGGGTCCTAGGTTCGAGACCTGCCAGTGCTGGTTATTTTGTTGGTGGGTAGAACAGGGGCTGATGGAGACAGAGTGATTAAAGCAGTTTTAAGCAGGTTTGAGTGATGCGACGTGATGCCAAGAGGATCTTAGTCCTTTTTGGCTTCGCTTAGCACTGCTTATTCCTGCTTAAACCCACGCTATTTCCAAAAAAAGAAAAGAAAAAAGGGGTGATAGGAAAGTGATGAAATGGGGGCAAGCAGGGGAAAACATTATGAAAGGCAGCTAGGGATGTGCAGGATGGGTGTAGGAAAGGACCATAGCTCTCCATTTCTTCTGCAGCAACAGCTGTGAATGATGTGGACAATTTGGAATTTTGAGCCTCACACCACACAGGGAGGGGTGTGGGCAACATACATTGGTTGAGTAATTCAAGGGTAAATTGACTGATGTCAGTATACATGGGGGAGAAATGGAGAGACAGATGCCCCCTTTTTTAAGGTGAGAGTAGGGTGTTGGGGAAAGCTTGTAGGTACATTTGGGGAGGTAAGTTGGGTAGGAGAGGTTGCTTTTGCAGACAGACAAGACAGCAGACAGGGGTGGTGTATGACACATGAGGGGGCTAAACATCATGGACAAGGAGGGTGGTTGGGAACTGGAGGCCCATGTGCCCCCAATGGAAACAGTGAAACTGAGGTCCCCACCCATGGGATGTCACCACTGCCCCTTCACGGCCCCAAAGGTGGCTGTGCTGGGGGCTGGACAACAGGGGCAGGCTGCCCCTTGAGGTGCCCCAGTCTGCCCTTGATCTGGCTCAGGGGTACATCCAAGTCTGGATGACCCTGCACACCATGCCTTGGAACTGTTTGCGGGTGACTGGTTCCTCTCTGCGCCTGTGCCCAGGGGAGGGGGGATGGTTCCACCCGAGGCTGGTGCAGGACCAGCAGAGGAGGCAGTTCCAGGTTGGGTCTCAGATGTGCTGGGGCCTGGTGCCATGGCCAGATGAGGCAGGACAGGTGGATCCGCTGGGATCTGCCTTCCCAAATGTGCTATGGTGTTGAGGTTTTTCAAACTGTATTGGTTAGTCATGAACAACACATTTCAAAATTAGTTGTGGGTGTTCCAATTAAGCCAGAACAATAGAATTGAAACAACTGCATAGCAAACAGAGCACATGCATAAATGGAATAACAGTCAGTATTGTAAAAGCATGCCAGTCACATTTATGGGAACAGGCCACCAACAATGGTATTTGAACAAAGTATGTTAGTATGCAACCAATTAAATATATGTACAATAATAGAACACAATTCCCAACATTAGGTTTTGAGAACAACATATCCATAGCATATGAATAATAATTATTGATGCAGATAAGGGGTGGGGTAGAGAAAAAAATCCATTACCAACTGTATAGGCTTATATTTTCCACAACTGTACTGCTCAATACTCTACTACAGGTCTGCCCTCACTTTACATCTACCTGTGGCCTATAGTTTCTGTAGCACATACATACCTGTTAAACTGTCAACCTGGAATGGTATGGGGCAAACTGTGACAATACTAGGTACATGAGTAGAGGGGACTCGTACATGACAGAGTTACATATATGACTAACAAGGTGTAACCTGCACTGATGCTGTGTGAGTGTGCTAATGGTATACTTGTACTGAATTTATATGTGTGCACAAGGCTATTGGCAAGAAGTGTGCATGGTCTACATACCTAGCCTGCTGTCCTATGTAGGCATGGGGTTGGACACTAGAACATTTGTACACAGTTTATTACTATACCCTTCATACAGCTAATACAAATATTTCTTTACCTCTGAGCCCCACGGAGAAAATATCTGTTAACACTACCTGACTGTTTCTACAAATAATCAAGATTACTTGTGTGTAACTAAAAATACAGCTTTGTACCAGTCCCAGGATTCAAACTATGGTGTGTGTGTGTGCACGCGCAAATATGAACAACATAGCTATTTCCCATCACAATGAGCTACTGGGGAAATGCTGTCTCTTGCTTGACTGATTTCTGCCTAATACTCACTTGGTTATACAGTCTGACCTTGTAATCTAAGTGTAGTGTTACCAAAGACTGTAGTGACAGTTGAACACACATGCTTGAGATTTATGCTTGACAGATAGTTAGTATACTGTGTATTAATCCGTTGAAAGCAGGTGTACACATTTAACCCATATTAGATGTGAATATGTGTAATCTGTACAGACCATAGCAGGGTGCTGGGTTGCATACCTGACCCATATACATTTGGACATCATATATTTGCAGTCTGCACTTACTACACTCTCATACTTGCCTGCATCAGCATACCCACATTCAGGACTACATAGATCTGAAAAGCAAAGCTTAATACAAGGCAATGCTGCAGGGGACACACTATAATACATTACTATTCAAGGTTCAGATATTAGTGCAGGACATATTTCATATTTAATTTATATCTTGTTTTACAGCTCCACAATCTACAGTTTTGCATAACAGCTGGTTATCAGAATAATCTCAGTTAAAGCATGCTGTCAAAGCCATATTTGCTGTGAAGCACCTGTATACATTTTATTTCTTCAGCAACATACCAGATTAAACACAACAGTCTGTGGTATAAATCTTTATTTGAGTAAATTTATTGAGTAACATGAGACAGTGCTTTATTACAGATGAGATTATACATTCAGTAGTACTGCATATCCCGTAGATCAATATTGGTTTGACAAACTTTATTTATTCAGTACACTCAGAACACACTATACCTAATGGTGGTAAAGATTACACTTTCTTATTTATTGGAATATATATATATATATATATATATATATATATATATTGAATGATATATCTGTACTCACTACACTGTCGGCGCAGCTTCTCCACTTGTCATCCATGGGCTTCCACATTACTTCTGCAGCTGATATTCATACTATAATTTGATAAATCACCAGTTGCTATACTTACAAACTTCTGAGGCATTCCCATCCTGATCATCTTGGATCCATTGGGACATGAGAGTCCCCTTCCTCCATTTCAGGTCATCATAACGATGATGGATCTGCTCACCAGTGCGGGGGATGCCACTGGCATTGATAAGCTCAATTACCAGATAGTCCAAGGCCTCAGCCTTGCATTCTGAGCCCTGGTACTGGCCCTGCAGCAATCTGATGTCATGTTTCTTTACAAGGAGCCTAGCCATGACCCTAGACTCCAACATGTCCCAGTGCTGCACCTGAAAGTGCACTCCTTCACCAGCACCTGCCATAGCTCCTACAGGGATCAAACTCTAATGGGTTCTGCTTGTATTTCCACCTGTGTGGTTTAAATAAGGCCATGTTCCCACCCTTTGCCATCACTGGACCATTTTTGAAAATGCTGAGCAAAGTTCAGCAGTGTGCAAACCCACTAAGCAGAGTTGAGCAGTGCTTAAAGTGGCAAATGCTGAGCAGTGTGGTGCACAAATCCGCTTTGCTGGGCTGAATGCTGCTTAGAATTAAACTTCTAAGCAATGCTCAAACCGGCTAAGCATTGCTCAGTTTTCATTAAAAAAATGTAAGAATTGCATATTAATCATTACTGACATATTAAGTGTATATAATTTACTTTACATGACATCCTCCTATGTGCTTTCGTTACATTACCTTGGGGTGTGACTATACAGTATGGGACAATTGTGTTTACATGGGGGATTTCACATCATATATCCACTGACACTGGAATTTTGGACCAGCTACACTACCCTGGTTAACAAATATTAATTACATCATTAAATAAAAATAATTTCACAATGTTTTCCCATGAAAAAGCTGAATGGCCTCTCTTGGTATACAAACCATGAACTATTGCACGCAAAGCCAGAACTATAACCACTAAGCTGAGCTGCCATGGAAGATTGCAGCTATAAATTTGTATATAGCTCTTACAACACGTTTAAGCACTGCTAAGCAAAGCGCTGCAGGGTGAAAACCTGCTCAGCTATGCTTAAACTTCACATTTAAAGGGAAAAAAATGATACAACCATTTTAAATAGATATATCACAATATATAAAATGTCAGCATGTCATTCTATCATCTTTCTAAGTTTGTATGAGCAATAATTAACAAATGTCCCTATTTTTCTAGGTTTTTGCCCCACTTTTAGTACTGGCAGCTGAAAATGATGATAGGCATTGAAGTTTCCCTCTGAATACTTTTCAGAAAATTCATGCTAATGCAAAACCTGTTATTCTATCAACTTTCTAAGTTTGTAAGAGCAATATTTAAAAATTTCCCCCATTTTTACCCTTTCCCCTGCTTTTATTTCATGGTTTTGTCCAGATTACTTGCTCTAAGAGGTTGAGAGGTGTGTGTGTCCGAGGACACACTTTTTACTGTAAAGTGCCATACTGCACTTTGACAATGCAGGGGGTGTGTTACAGTTTCTGTTACACACATGCCCTGCATTGCTTTCCATACAAAATCATCTTTCAGTGTCCACGGACACTGAAAGGATTTAAAAAGTGCCATATGGCACTTTGACAGTGCAGGGAGTTGTGTTACAGGTATGTAAGCACTACTGCAACATGCCCCCTGCACTGATTCAGTATCTGTGTCCGCTTCTCTGTCTCAGTAGCATGCCCTCATTAATATGTAATTCTTGCTGTTGAGGGAGATGCGGACACGGACAACATTCACTCTGTGTAGGAATAATGCTATTCCTACACAGAGTTTACTGAATCCTGGCCATTATAACTTGACAGATTGTGAGTTAACATTGTTTAATGATATTTGTTTTGATCATTCTATACTGGTCGTGAGTCCTTCCATAGGGGGTGGCCTGGTTATCATGAATGTTTCTGATTATAACAACAAAATGAGACTTTTATTAGATGATGGGTGCTACAGGAAAGTTTCCTGTAATGAGATTTTCATGGCCTACAGGAAAACTGATTTGGTTTTAAATAATATGCATTTACAAGGACAAATTTCTTTAGGTGAATTAAATTGTATGTCAAATGTGAAACCAGTCATTTCTACTATTTCTGGCATCCTGAAGGTTCGACAAGGATGTCGATGACCCTCCTTTTAGACAAATTGTACATGCACATAGTACAGTTGTGTACCTACCATAAATGTAGATGTTCGAGTGTATTAACTGTTGCAGTCATTACAATTGGGTTATCCTGCTGGCAGGCTACTCGCAGTCGGCCTGAATTCCAAAGTCTAGGTCTGGCATCGGTTGCTGTCACCTCTTCCCTGATGTCAGTGCGCCAGGGATATATAAGATGCAGCAGACGCCATTTTCTTCAGTTTTTCTTGCACCAGATGTCAGGTGCCCCTAAAATGGTAGGCTAAATTATGCCAATAAGCATGCATGCACAAAAAACAACTTTTCCTTCATCTACAAGCAAATACACCACATAGGTTGTATAGAGTAGAAAAGTACAGTTAGGTCTCAGCAAAGAAGCAAGGGGGATGGTGGGAGGGTAACCTGGACTGCAACAGTGAATACACTTGAACATCTACATTTATGGTAGGTACACAACTGTACTATGTTCATTGTGTTTCACTTTGCAGTCATTACAATTGGGTTGAATCCCAAAGCTAAGGTTGGGAGGCTGGAGCTAAATAGGATTAGGAGAGGCTATAAGGCCCTGCAGAACTGCAGTGGCAAAGCCTGCCCTGGATTTAGGGTAGAGAGGTAGGTGATGGTGCTTTGTAAAGGTATGCACTGAACCCCAAGTTGCAGCCTCTAAGATGTCTTTGGTTGGTACTCCTCTGAGGAAGGCTGCTGAAGTGGCTGCTGCTCTCGTTGAATGTGGTCTAATGCCCTTAGGCACTGATTTGCCATGCTGTGAATAGCAGAAATGAATGCAATGGCCTATCCACTTTGAAATAGTCTGTTTTGGGATGGGTTTTCCTAGTGATGCTGCAGCATATGCCACTAAAAGTTGATCAGTCTTTCTGAAGGCTTTAGTTCTGTCCAAGTAGAAGCGTAGCTCTCTGTGAATGTCCAAAGAATGCAGAATTTTTTCACCCTTATTCTGTGGGTTTGGATAAAAAGTAAGCAAATGAATTGTTTGGTTAAGGGCCACACTGGACACTACCTTAGGCATAAATGTAGGGTTTGTCCTCAGCGAAACCCTGTCAGGATGGAAAATGATAAAAGGTTCCACAGCCATGAGTGCCTGTAACTCTGAGACTCTTCTAGCGGAGGTTATTTCTAGGAGCACAGCTGTTTTCCAGGATAAGAATTTTATGTCAGCTGCAGAGGCTGGCTCAAACGGAGGCAGTGTGAGTTTTTCCAAGACATAGTTGAGGTCCCATGCAGGTATTGGTGATCTCCTTGGAGGTCTTATGTTTTTGGCCCCTGAGTAACGGATGAGAAAAAATAGGTGGTTCAGTATTATAATGAGCTGAAATGGCAGAGGCATGAATTTTTATTGATGAAAAGGAGAGGCCTGTATTCAGCATCTCAGTTAAGTATTGTAAAATTTGAGGAATATTTGTAACAATTGTGTCAATGCCTTGTGCTTAGTTCCAAGCACAGAATCTCTTCCATTTGTCTGCATAAGATTTTCTGGTGCTAGGCCTCCTGGCCTCCAAAATAACATCCATTACTGCTTTAGAAAGAGGTGTGACTTGAGAGGCTATATTATCTGCCATGCCACCAGGTTTAAGGTTTTGAGTTGGCTGTGCAGTATCTGGCTGTCTTGTTGGGTCAACAAATGAGGAATTTTAGGTAATGTCCAGGCTGGGCAGTGAGACAAGCTCTTTAGGATTGGATACCAGTGCTGGTGGGGCCAGTCTGGGGCAATCAGTATCATTTTTGGTTTCTCTTGTCTGACCTTGAGGAGTACCTTGGGGAGGAGAGGCAGAGGAGGAAAGGCATATACTGTTAGATTTTTCCAGCTGAAAGATAGAGCATCCACTTTCCATGCTTGCTTGTGATAAGTCCTTGTGCAGAATCTTTGTAGTTGGTAGTTGTGAGGAGAGGCAAATACGTCTATGTCTGGGCATCCCCAGGTCTTTGTTATCATGCTGAAGACTTGTGGATCCAATTTCCACTCGTGGGGATCCATTAGATTTCTGCTTAGTTCATCTGCCAGAGTATTTTTCCTTCCTGGCAGGAATTGAGCGTGCAGATGTACTTGGTAAGTCAATGCTGTGTGCAACTGCATGACTGGCCTGCAGAGTGGGTAGGAATGTGTGCCTCCCTGCTTGTTTATGTACCACATGACTGTAGTATTGTCTGTTTTTATTAGTTGTTGTCCTGGATGAAGTTGATCCTTGAAGGCTGTTAGGGCATTCTGAACAGCTAGCATCTCTTTTTGATTGATATGTAGATGCATTTGACTTGCGGACCATGTGCCCTGAATACATCTTCCTGCCATATGGGCCCCCCCATGTGTAATCTGATGCATCTGTTGTCAATGTCTGCCTGGCTGTGGAATAAGGTGAACGGCTGTCCCATGTTGTGGTGACAGGCTTTTGCCCACCATCGAAACTCCTGTTGCAGGCAGGGAATGAGGGTAATTATTGTTTCCAGGCTGTGGCAATGTTGAGACCAAACACTTTTTAGATACCATTGAAGTTTCCTCATATGCAGTCTTGCATATGGAATTAGTAGAATGCAGGATGCCATGAAACCCAAGGCCTGCAGAATTTTTCTTGCAGATAACTGGGTCTTTGTTGCCAACATTTTGAAGTAAGTAGTCAGTTGTCTGTGTTTGTCTGATGTGAGATAAGCCATCTGGGCAGTTGTATTTAAGCTTGCACCCAGGAATATTATCTCTTGAGAGGGTACGAGTTTTGATTTCTTCTCATTTACTGTGTACCCTAGACTTGTCAGTAATCTTTACAAACGCCAGATGCTGTAGTAGAATGTCCTTGTTCTCTGCTTGAATAAGGCAGTCATCCAAGTAAGGATATATTTGTATTCCTCTTTGTCTGCAAAATGCAATTACTGGTGCCAGGTATTTTGTGTAGACCCTGGGCGCAGTAGATAAGCCAAAGGGCAGTGCAGAAAATTGGTAGCGCATTGAGCCAGCTTTGAATCTGAGGTATCTTCTGCATGTTTGTCTGATTGGGACATGCAGGTATGCCTCTTTTAGATCTAAAGTCACAAGCCAAGCCTTCTTGCCCAACATGGGCAGAAGCTGCTGTAGAGTCAACATTTTGAATTTTGCAATATCCAGATATGTGTTTAGAATAGATAGGTCCAGTATTGGTTCCAGGCTTTGTCCTTTCTGGGTACTAAGAACAGTCTTGAATAGAATCCGTGACCCTGCTCTTGTTCTGGTACTTGTTGAATGGCCCTCATATCCATGAGGGATGAAACTTGTTTTTGTGCCTCTGCCCATTGATTGCATGGCAGGTCTGGCATACCGTTTTGCCTTGGCAGGGTATGAAAGTGGAACATGTAACCTTGTGAAACTATATTTAGAACCCATTTGTCCTGGGTGATCATGTGCCAATTTTGTGAAAAAAGTGCTAGCTTCCCCCCCAAAGGGGCTGCCAAAAGATAAGTGCTTGGTGCTGGAAGTGGAAAGTCAATGAGATTGTTTCCTGTATGGCTGTGATTTTTTCCTCTCTGCTCTTGGAGGTAGAAGCACCCCATTGTTTAGGCATGTATGAGCCTTGGGGCTGTGATCTGCCTCTAGGGCGTCTGTATCTGCCCCTTTGTGGTCTATCTGACACTGGAAAGGACCAATTTTTTGTAGGCCAGTTCCTGCTAAATGTGGGAGGCTGTACCTGCAAGAAATCCTTGAATGTTTGCATAGATTTAGCCTTGTCCTCCATTTTCTTCAACACCTCTTCTGCTTTAGCACCAAACAAAGTATCATGCTGTAAAGGAGCATCTAATAGTTCTGCTTTAACATGATCTGGCAAATTTTGTTCTTTTAATCATGCATGTCTCCTAATGACAGAACCTGTAACAGCGGCCCTGCAGGAGGCCTCAAGAGAATCAAAACCACATTGCAAAGTATGCTTTCCAACTTGTTCAGCTGCGTGCAATAAATCCTGCATTTCTTTATTGTCTGCACATTCTGTATTTGCTGGCATTTTCTGTTTAAGCAAGGATATAGGATATTGCTGATACTTAAGCATATGAAATTGGCAATTTAAAGCTCTTACAGCCAAGGTAGCAGAGGTATAAATCTTTTTTCCCCATCTGTCTAGGGCCCTAGAATCCCTATCAGAGGGAATAGGGTTTTTTGCAGTAGAAGCCTTGACCTCTTTAGGACCCTGAGAGATGGTTTCTGGGTCAGCTGCGGGGTTCTTATAGAGAAATGTATGTGAATCAGGAACCCTGTAGTATCTGTTTGGCTTAACAGGGGCTGGTGGTAAAGAGTCTGGAGAAAAACTGGACTCTGTAAATACATCATCTACAATGTCTAAACCAGGTGGGATAGCAAGGGGCCTGTGCTGGGGCAATAAAAGGAAATTTCTGAGCCTTTTCTTGGATTCTGAGTAATCTTGGCTCTCCCAGTGGAAATGCTCCCTCACAGTATGCAGTGTTTCCCCAAAAGAATAATCCTCAGGAGGAGAGGCTGAAGGGATAGATTCTTCAGCATCAGAATCCTCATAGGGAGGAATAAGGTAATCCTGTTCAGAGGAGGAATCAGAGGAAATGGAAACCTGGTCTGAAGATTCATAATCTAACTCTTGCCTAGGCCTCTTTTCAGGAGGGGGATGGGAACCCCTGATCAAAGTAATAAAGTCTTCAGCCATTTTAAGCATCTGTTTTTTAGGCATGAAGGCCTGTTCAGGTGAATGCTGTACTTGTTTCTTTGTCTTTAGAGCTGCTTTAGTCTTTGTCTTTGTAGCTAAAGTAGGTTTCACATATAACTGTGCAGGCCTGAAAACACCCTCAGAAGCTGATGCCTGCTCAGCGGCTCTGGACCCATCTGACGGAATAGTTTCCGAGTGTCCAATACCTTGAGTTTCCAGAGGCCCAGTCAGCTCCATGTGGGAGTCGGAAGCGGCCTGTGACTCTGAGGTAACGGGCATCAGGGGCTGCGAAAGTGCCTCACTGAGAACCGGCGACAGGCCTAGAAGAAGCCTCGTCATCGGTTTTGGACCTCGGATGCCTGTCCTTTTCTTTTTCTTTTTATTTTTTGTAAATTCCAGTAGTCAGCTGATCTGATGGCATTATATAATTAAATCTTCTGCCAAAGTAATGAAATGCAAAATCGTACCAACGCTTAATAGTGCGTTGGTTAAATCTAGCACAAAACTGACAACTAGCAACATTATGGTCTGGGCCTAGGCAAGGAATACAGTAAGAATGAAAATCCTTATGAGGTATTTGCTTCCCACAAGAAATACAGTTATTAACTTTTTCTGACATCGGTCTGGAGCAAGAAAAAAGTTTCCCCAATGGGGTACTTAGCTTTAATGAAGACTTCAGATCTGAAATTCGAATCTGAAAACTTCAGGAGTCGGCTGACCAGCACTTGCGAACTGCTTTTGCTTCGGGCACCACGCGGCAAGAAAGACTGAAGAAAATGGCTTCGGCTGCATCTTATATACCCCTGGCGCACTGACGTCAGGGAAGAGGCGACAGCAACCGACGCCGGACCTAGACTTTGGAATTCAGGCCGACTGCGGGTAGCCTGCCAGCAGGATAACCCAATTGTAATGACTGCAACAGTGAAACACGATGAACATCAGGGAAAATTTTTTTTTATTGCCAAATTTCTTGATAAGCTAGTGAATGGTTTTGTTGGTAAACTACATTATATTAGTAAGGATTCTTGGCATTTTTTAAAACAACTCAATGAAGTTAAGTTTGGTCCTGAGGTGTTATTTGTTACCATCATTGTGATTAATTTATTTTCATTTATTCCCCACGAGGAAGGTCTTTAATGGTTGGAAAATCACCTATTTTTGATGGGGGAACTACAGTAAGATAAAATTAATACGGTGATTACCTTACTGGATATCATCCTTAAGAACAACTTTATATTCTTTGATAATAAATACTATCAACAAATAACAGGGGTGGCAATGGGTGCGGCATGTGCCCGCTCATTCGCCAACCTCGTTATGGCATTTTGGGAGCAAGAATATGTATTTAATAGTATATTTAAAAATTACTGGCTTTTATATACTAGATATTTGGATATCTTTATTTTAAGGAATGACACTCAATCCAAGCTTTAGGAATTTTTTGAGTATATAAATAAAACTACATCTTTTTTAAAGTGTACATTTAAATTTGGCTTTGATCTGATTTTATATCTGGATATAGTATTGACAAAAAATTTAATAGATGCCTGTCACATGTACAACATATTTCGAAAAAGTACTTTTTCTAACAATTATTTACATTACAGAATTTGGCATCCATATTAGGACAAATGGTTCATTTAGCTTGTATTGTTACAGAGGCTACAGTATTTTTTTAGAGAAAGTGAAGTACTTATAGACATGTTCAGGCATAGAGGGTATCCTATGTCTATGCTCCAGGATATAAAGGATGAGGTGTTTAATATGAGAATGAATGGAGTGTACCATCCAATTCTGTCAAAGATGTTGACGGGAAATGAGGAAAACAATGTTTTGAATTCTAGGGATGTCAGCTTTTATAATGGGAAGGGTGGTTTTAACAATGCCAAGTTGTTTGTCACAACTTTTTCTGTTAACAGCAATGTCATAGTTGATGTTTTAAACCATTGTTGGAACATTTTAAGACTGATATGACCCTACTGGACAAGTTGGGAGAAAAAACATGTACAGTATATCATAAAGATTTGTCTTTTAAGGAATTACTTGAACACGGTTCAAAGTTAGCCCTTCAACATAGAAAATGTGAAATGTTCAAATGTGTCA
Organism: Protopterus annectens; assembly: GCF_019279795.1. Taxonomy (NCBI): domain Eukaryota; kingdom Metazoa; phylum Chordata; order Ceratodontiformes; family Protopteridae; genus Protopterus; species Protopterus annectens. The sequence continues at coordinate 782,656,221 of NC_056729.1, forward strand.
TTGTAATTACTGTACATATATTAAGATGGGTGACACTGTTGCTGTGAATGGTAAGCCATTACAAATACGAGGCCATTATTCATGTGACTCAGCATGGGTTGTTTATTTTGACTGTTGTGAATTTTGTCAAGCATTTTACGTGGGTATAACTAGTAGAAAATTACACAATTTATGAACATTTAGTGGATATAAGAAATGGAAAAATGACAAATGCATTATGTAGGCATGCTAAAAATAATGTTACACGTAAGTTTTATTTTGTCGTGTTTGAACAGGTCAATTTGGATACCCGGGGTTATGTTGTGAATGAACATCTAGCCAAAAGTGAACTAAGTTGGCAGATCAGGCTTGATGCTACAACATATCCTGGTTTAAATTCTTTAACATCAGGATCGCACTACAGTGGGGAAAAGGACATATACCTTTGACTTGCCTTATTGTACTACTTGTCAGTGAAATGAGTTTTAGGTGAAATGAACTTTAGGTGATTTGGTCTTAGTGAAATGAGTTTTCGATGAAGTGATACGTACTCGTTTATTATGTGCTCTTGCATTAAAAACATTAAGAAAAGGAAATAACATGTACTTAACTGTGTTTAAATACACACACACACACACACACACACACATACACAGGCATGTGCATTTAAACGCAGCACTGCATCCCACATATACTATTCTACATACAATTTATACACACAAATATATATATATATATATATATATATATATATATATACATATACATATATTTATATATATATATATGTATATATATGTATGTGTAAGTATGTGTGTGTGTATTTGCATATATATATATATATATATATATATATATATAATATAATATATCTGTGTGTGTGCTTATCTGTAGACATACAAACAGTTACACAAAATTTCCATTTTGATTTGTTTTTCTTTAAAGGAGACACACAGGCATATAATCTAGTTCTCCATTATACACACACACACACACACACACACACACACACACACACACACACACACACACTCATATGTTTTTGTACACATGTACTTTATAAATATTATATACAAACACATACAGACACAAACTCTCTCTCTCTCTATATATATATATATATATATATATATATATATATATATATATATATATATATATATATATATATATATATATATATATATATATATATATATATATATATATATATGTGGATTGGTTTACCTTCATAAGTGCGTTATTGCACTTGGGCGAATCCACTATGTGCGAAAGGAGGTTTCCAAATTGGCAATATCTCAAAAAATAATTGTCCGAATGTGCAATGAGCGAATGCACATTGGCATTCGCTCATTGCAGATTCAACATTTTGGGTGTGGATTGGACTATAGCAGGGATCGGGAAATGAACCCTTTCCCCACTGTAGCGCAATCTTGGAGTTAGTATATTAAAGTAGGGTGTGTGTGTGGGGGGGGTGCGGGGGGGCTTGCCCCCCTGCATTATGATGTGTTTTTGACATTTTAGTTCGAAAAATCAGCGAATCTCCTGTTCGATTTGCTGATTTTCAAACTAAGGAGAGTTTTGCAGTTTAAAATTTCGCACTTTTGGTTCGCACAAAAGCGCAATCAATATTGTCATTTCTGAGAATATGAAGGTAAACCATATGGATTCACTTCAGAAGACTGAAAGCCCAAAATCTTGAATTTCAGAAGACTGAGACCAAAATCTTGAAAGTTCAAAACACTGAATCTCAGAATACTGAAAAAACACACAGGATACCAACACTTACTATATTCCAGCAGAAGTAGATACAGAAACAAATACAAGACAAACCATATTACTTTTCTCCAAGTATAAGCAGGTGGGCAAGCACCCCTGCACCCCCCATGATGGGGGCTGTGCCCCCATACCCCCTGCTACTTACATATATCAACTCCAAGATCGCTGTTCACTACACTAAAAAGAAGTTATGTCTTACGTTCCATCTGTATTGTTGATCCTCGTTCAGTCATTACGTGTGAGTATCGATTCCGACCTCGGAACCGAGCCGGCCATCTTCCAAGCTTGCATCAGCTACAAACTCTCGAGCTAAAATTCTTACCCAGAATTACCCTCTCCCTGTTACCTCAGATTGAGTTTGCAAGTCAAAAGAAGGTAGAGGCTACTTCTGGTCAAATGACCTAATAGAACCGGATGGTGAGATCCACTAGAAGCCACAGGAGGGGGAAGGAGGGAGGGTCGTAATGACTGAACAAGGATCAACAATACAGATGGAACATTATGGTAAGACATAACTTCTTTATCTGATATTGTTAATCCTTGTTCATTCCTTACGTGTGGGACAGAATCCCCAGCTACCTTTATTCCTGGGAGGCTCTCATGGAAGGACATTCCTGAGCACCATAGAACCAAAAGATGCTCTTCCCCTGGAGGCCAAATCCAGCTGCACAATGTCATGTAAAGAAGCTCTGGCATGGAAAGCAGCAGAAGTTGCCACCAACCTTGTAGAATGAGCCTTTATGGTAGTAGGTAATGGAATATTACATTGTCTATAAATGAAGGTCACAAAGTCTTTCAACCATTTAGCCAACGTGACCTTAGCAACAGCACATCCTAATCTAGATCCAGAACAGGCCAAAAATAACTGGTCTGATTTACGAGAGGCCTTAATTCTGTTCAAGTAGAAGCGAATTTGCCTGTGAATATCTAGAGTATGTAGGCAATACTCTCCTTTGTTTGAATAGTTGGGGAAGAAAACTGGCAACTCAATGGTTTGATTAATGGACATTTCAGAGATCACTTTTTGCAGAAAGGAAGGGTTATAGGTTCATAGGAAGGTACTAGGCTATCTGCCCAAAAGCATTTATAAGCCTAGCCAGAATGTGTTGGCTTTCGCCACCCCCTAGATTAGTTCCCTGTGCCTCTGTCCAGCAGAGACACTGAAGTGATCCTCGGGGTAAACTTTCTGTTTCCCATCCACTCGTCAAGGTTTCTCTTGAAGAGTGCTAGCGAGGAGCGGTGCCTAATGTAGATTGGAATCTTGTTCCAAAGCATGGGAAGTCTCTGTGACAGGAATCTATCCCTCCAGCATGTCCTATTTATTGTTGTGGTGAGGTTTAGATCCCTAGAGCGTGTGGCTTGAGGGGATAAGGTTTTCTTTAGGTGGAGCATGTCTATCAATTCTGGGTTGGACATGGCCTTATATGTCAGGCAGAGATCACCTTTGAGCAGGTGGTATGCAACCGAGAACACCTGGAGTTTCTTCAGTTGAGTTGCACAGGGCATCTGTTTGAGGCCAGTGATCCTCTTGGTGAGGTACTTCTGTGGTCTTTCCAGCTGTTGCAGGTGTCTTGTAAGGTACATCCCAAATGGGGCACTGTACTCTATGATGGGTCTGATGAGTGATGAGTAGAGGGGCACAATGACATCTTTTGATCTGGATGTAAACCCTTTTGTGATTAGGTGGACCACATAGAAGGATTTTCTAACCACTTTGGCAATGTGATTATCAAAGGAGAGATGACTGTCTACTTGGGTCCCCAGATCCCTTATTACATTTTCTGTATTTAGGGGACTACCACCTATGTGGTAGTTTGTGAGTACTTTGTATTTCCAAAGGGAATAACTATGCATTTTTGGCATTTAGCTTGAGGCCATGATTTTGACACCAGGTATCCGTCTCAGTGAGACCTTTTTGGAGGATGTCTGTGTCAGCCGGTGAGTCATTTATAGCCCCAATTAGTTCTCAATGACACTCTATCTCTATGAAAAAACAAATATGGCCTCTTGATGCATAAGGCTTGAAGCTCAGAAATATGTCTGGCAGAAGCCATGGCGACCAAAAACAAGGTTTTCCATGACAAGTATTTGTGGTCGCAAGAAGAAGCTGGTTTGAAAGGTGGCATTGTCAAAGCTTGTAGGACTAATGACAGGTCCCATGGTTGAGTAGGCTCCCTAAAAGGGGGTTTTAGATGATTCACACCTTTTATTTATAGTTTATTATGGGAAGTCCACTGGGCCCAGGCGTGCCCATTTTCAGGTAGCAATGGAAAACACTTATGTTTAGAAGACAGGTAAGAGAAAGAAAGTCTTGCATAATTTGTCTGACATAAGAGAGGTGTCTTGGACACCATCATGGAAATTAGATATTGCAGCCAAAAGAACTTTAATGGTAGAGGCCGAAAGACTGGATTGAAATAGGGTGACTAGATACTCCAGTACTATCGACCCTGGTGCTGAAAAAGGGTCTACCTGTTTTTCTTTCAGCCAAAAAGTAAATCTTTTCCACTTGCTTAGATAAGTAATTCTGGTGGAAGACTTATGACATGCAATAAGAATGTCACGTACTGGCAAAGAAAGATCATTCTGCCTGGAAATCGAGGGAATTGGAGGAGCCAAGCTGTGAGTGAGCTTCAGGCTGTCCAAGTTGAGGTAAATCAGATTCTGTGGATGGGGGATCAACCCTGGGGTTGGATGGAGAATCCATGGTTGATCTAGCAGGTGAGGCCAAACGAAGGGGAACCAAATCTGACGAGGCCAATATGGTGCTATGAGGATCACTTTGTTCTTCAACCGGCGGGCTTTCTTCAGAAACTGGGGAATGAGGGGAGAGGTGGAAATGCATAAAGTAGACCAGAGGGCCAATCGTGGACTAGAGCATCCCTGGGTGACTGTCCCAGAGGGGGAATCAGGGTGAAATAGTTGCTGCATTTGTAGTTGGTAGGGGATGCAAAGAGGTCGCAGCAAGGAAGACCCCAGCGGTTGAAAGTCTCTGCTGGTATCAAGGGATTCAAGGACCACTCATGTGGTTGTAGAATACACCTGCTGAGTCTGCCTGATATCATGTTGGAACTCCCGGGAATGTGTGTTGCTAGAAGAAAACAGTTGGTAGCCATCGCCCATTGCTATATCCTCATGGCCTCTCGACAGAGTGGGTAAGATTTGGTTCCACCCTATTTGTTTTGTACCAGACCACCACCATGTTGTCTGATTGTATTACAATAGTCCCAGACAGCAGCAGGGGATGGAATGCTTGCAACACCAGAAGCACCGCCCTCAGCTCTAGAACATTTATATGCAGATGGGCCTCCATTTTGGACCAAGTACCTTGGACTGTCTGTCCCCCACCCCATCAGGGAGGCATCCGTGGTCACTGTAGCCTTGGGCTGTTGGGGGGAGAAGGGGCGAGACCATTGTGATGGGTTGTGGGCCATCCACCAATTTAAATCCTGTTTGCACCTGTGAGTTACCAGAATCTTGGCTGAAAGAGGGTACTGAAAGGGATACCATTGGGTGAGCAGTAGCCATTGTAGAAGCCTCATGTGAAACCTGGCCAGGGGGACACAATGGTGATGGAAGCTGCCATGGAACCCAACTGTAGAACAGAGTGAGCTGTGGATTTCTCCCTTGAAATGACTGGGATCAGTTGTTGCTTTATCCTTACAATTCTGTGCTCTGGAACCGATGCTCTGCAATTCTTTGTATTCAAGATGACCCCTATGAATTCTGTGGACTGAGATGGGGTGAGATTGGATTTTTTGCCAGTTTATGGTTATGCCTAGCCTTTCTGCAGAGAGTAGAGAGTATGCCAGGGCTTCTTCCAATAGATGTCTGATGGGGGCGGAGATGAGCCAGTCGTCTAGGTATGGAAACACCTGGACTCCTTGTAATCGCAAGTGAGCTGTGATGACTGCCATGTACTTTGTGAACACTCCGGGGGCTGTAGAGAGTCCAAAGGGCAGTACTCTAAACTGGTAGTGACTGACTCCCGCACAGAAGCGAAGGAATCTTCTTGATGGTCTGTGCACTTTTATGTAGTAGTACTCAGCTTGAAGATCTATCGAGCACATCCAATCATCTTTTTCCAAAAGCGGAAGGATAGACTGTATTGTGACCATCCAGAATTTTAGTACTCTTACAAACTTGTTCAATACGCTGAAATCCAAAATTGGTCTCCAGTCCCTGGTTTTCTTTGGTACCAAAAATAGTCTTGAGTAGAATCTGGATCCTATCTGGTCTGGAAGGACTATTTGGATGACTCTTTTTCTTAGCAGCTTTGATACCTCTAATGCTGCTTCTTCCCTTTGACTGGGTGGAATGTCGTGTAAGTTTGTTGGGGGAGCGGGACAAAGATCGAAGGGTATATGATAACCTCTGGTTATTATCCTTTGTACCCAAGAATCGGTGGTGATGGTTAGAAAGGCAGAAGGGTACAAAGAGAAACGACCCCCAACCACTTCCAGAGGAAAGCAGTTGGGCCTCTCTTCAGGAGCTCTGGCAGGATTGGCCAGGGAAAGTGTCCCTGGAACCCTGGTTACGCGGACCCCCTCTGCCCAAAAAGGGCATCTTCCCTGTGAGTTTCCCCCTCTGCCTCTAGGGGAGAACTCGGCCTGTGTGTCACAGAAAGGACCTTGAGACTTTTTGTACCATATCTTCCCACTCTTCTGGTTTCTGGAGAAAGCCCATTGAGGGGAAGAATAATGGACACCCACAGCAGAAAAGGGCCTTACCATCCTGTTCACATCTGGCCAGTGTGCTTTTAACCTTGGATCCAAATTACTCCCGGCTCCACTAAGTCTCCTCTTCAGTTTTTCACTTGAAACTAGTTTAACTCTCAACCTAAGCACTCAAAAAGCATCCTACAGTCCAGCACTTGCTCAGACCTAATAGCAAGCACTAATATACCAACACTTGACTGCCCAGCAGGGCAAGGCTCTTTATCCACCCCTCACCAACCAAGAGACTAAGCAGCTCACCCTACTATTCAGGCATGACCAAAGGCAACTTCAAGTGTACTCTCCAGTCCAGCTGGTGAATCTGGGTATCCTGAGGCAATGTTACAACTGCCTCATGTACACAGACAGCCCTCTCCTCCTACCACAAAACACTAACATATGCAAGAGATGCAATTATACAGCCAAACTGGAGGCTAAGGTCTCTCCACCCAAGACTGGAACAGACAGTCATGAGGAGAAGGTTAACACTTGCACCACACCTCCAGCCTCACACAGACCTACTAAACCAGAACTGGCAAAAAATACACATAAATACACAAAATCATACTCAGAGACTCTAAATAAAAACCTGCAAAAGCATCAGAGAGATCCAGAGCAGACACCCACAAAACCTGCACCTCCTGTCACAAGCCAGACAACACATAAAACACAAAATCAATGTGCCACACAATCACAGCCCTTAAGGCGAAATAACATACCTAACACACTAGTAATAGGTGACTCAATAGTCAGGTACACTGACACCCCACTCACTAGGCTGGACAAGGAGAAGGTTACTGTTAGCTGCCTATCGGGAGCCAGAATCTGACACATAACACAAGCACTCAGGTCACTCCAGAACAAGTACAAATATGACTCTGTCATTGTTCATGTTGGTGTGAATGACCTGAGACGTACCTCCCTGGACTACATGAAAAGAGACATGGAAGGGCTCTCTGATCATGTAGCCCAGGCTGGTATGACCCTGAGTAGCATCCTGCCCTCACCAAGAATGATACCTCAGTATAAAGAAAAAATGATCAATTTCAACAATTGGCTAAGCTTTTGGTGTCATTTAAAGGGGATCCAGTGTCTGTCAGCCTGAGATGACATGCTCGACAAGCCATGTTGCTTCGCAAGAGACGGCTTGCACCTGTCACCCCTTGGCTTTCGAATACTGGCCAAGGCTCTTGCTGCCCCCATAGTGCCTTTTTTAGGCAAGGCTCAAAATTCAAACCCACCACCGTAAACAGCACAAGTAAAAAAACGAGGGTTATGCTACTCAACGCCAGGAGTTTAAATCTCAAAATATGCACTCGAAGCACTCCTAAGTATGGAGAACGTCGACATCTGTGCAGTAACTGAAACCTGGTTCAGGGCACCAGAGACCACTCCAGCACTACTGGGCTACAACTCATACCACACATTTCGGCCACAGAACACAGACCGAAACACAAAAGGAGGGGGTGTATCCATATTCATCAAGGATACTCACAACACCAGGTTAGTTGCGCAGCAAGATACCTCTGAGATCATTCATGTGCAACTAACATCAGGCAAATCTGCAATGCAAATTGTGGCCTGCTACAGATCACCCTCCATGACCCAGGACCACCACTCCACCTTTCTGGAGACACTGGAAAATATGAAGGTTGTACTGAACAGCCTGATATTGGGTGATTTCAATTACCCTACCATTAACTGGGAAAACTACTTGAGTACAAACTCCAAGGCTCAGCACTTCCTGGAATTTATCAATTCAAATGCCCTGGATCAGCTGGTAAACTCCCCTACCAGAGGCCACAACATATTGGACCTGGTCATCACCAATATGGGCAACAGGTCCGAACCGGAGGTCAACCCGTCACTGGTTAGATCAGACCATAAACACCCTGGATGTCCACACCCCACCACCACCCCCAACCAAGGAAACCACAGTGAAAAACTTTTCTAAAGCAAACTTCACCTTACTTAAGGCAGAGGTGGTAAGTTTCACAGCCCCCAGGCTAAAGGATAACACTGCCCAAGATGCAGAATCCTTTACAATTGCACTCTATGAGCACCTACAAGGATGCATGGATCATGCCATCTCTACCAATACAAAGACTCACTCCCCTAAGAGAAGGAAACCAGTCTGGTGGACCCCTGCCATAAACAGATTATACAACAGAAGGAGGAAACTAGTTCAGAAAAAAAGCAAATCCCAAGAAAGAAAGACATCCCTAATCAGTATCAGTAAAAAACTAAGGTCCCTCATAAAATCATCCAAGGTTAACTTCGAAAGAAAAATAGCCAAGGATTCGAAAGATAACCACAAAGCCTTCTTTAGCTATGTCAAGAATCTAAGTGGCAACTCGCAGATATGCTCTGAGTTAGTGCAAAATAGCACAAAATATACTGAACCTACTGATATTGCCAACATCCTGGCACATAGATTCAGTGCAAACTTCACCTCCCTCTCACCTTCAAAAGGGCCCACAACAATACCGGAAAAGTGTAGTGTCCCAGAAATCACAGAAGCACAGGTGAAAACAGCCCTTTCAAAAGCCAAAACACAGTATCAATGGGGCCAGATGGTGTCCCAGGCTGCGTTTTGCATGAACTACAGAACGAACTAACCCCCCACCTAAACACACTGTTCAACCTCAGCCTTTCCACAGGCTACATGCCCATAGAATGGCACACAGCAATGGTTATTCCACTCCACAAACTGACCCTGGTGACTATCACCCCATAAGCCTGACTACCCTGGTCTGCAAGGCTATGGAGCGCATCATCATGAAACTCATTAACAAAGACATTGGGAACCTCCAAATACTTGACCTGACCCAGTTTGGTTTTGTTAAGGACAGATCATGCCCACTAAACCTGGTTGACTTCTTTGATACAGTCACCAAGGCCATAAACGAGGGAAAGGTGGGTCATACAGCTTACCTTGATCTCGCCAAGGCGTTCGACAGCATTCCTCACTCGGGTATTATAGAAAAACTCACCAGCCTGAACATAAACCCCTACGTCACAAGATGGGTTGCCAACTGGCTTACAGACAGAACTCACACGGTAAGAATAGTGGGCTCCAGGTCCGACTCTAAACCAGTCACAAGTGCTGTCCCGCAAGGCTCGGTTCTGGGACCCCTACTGTTCGGCATATATTTCTCAGAAGTACAGGCAAACACAGGAGGACTATGGCTAACCAAGTTCAGCGATGACTGCAAACTGGGAGCCATAATTGACTCTCAGGCTGACATGAACATCCTTCAAAAAGGCCTTACTGAGACAGATACCTGGTGTCAAAGTCATGGCCTCATGCTAAATGCCAAAAAATGCATAGTCATCCCATTTGGGAAAAACAAAACACCCACGAATTACCACATAGGCAGCAGCCCCCTTAATACAGAAGAGGTAATAAGAGATCTGGGGACCCAGGTAGATAGTAATCTCTCCTTTGACAATCATATTGCCAAAGTAGTTAGGAAATCCTTCTATGTGGCCCATCTAATTACTAAGGGGTTCACATCTTGAAATAACGAGGTTATAGTGCCCCTCTACTCGTCACTCATCAGACCCATCACAGAGTACAATGCCCCATTTGGGATGTACCTCACAAGACACTTCCAATAGTTGGAAAGACGACAAAAGAACCTCACGAGAGAATTACTGGCCTCAAACATATGTCCTATGCAGCCCGACTAAAAAGAACTCCAGCTGTACTCCGTGGCGTATCGCTACTCAGAGGTGATCACTGCCTCACTTACAAAGCCATGTCCAACTCAGAATTGATGGACATGCTCCACCTAAAGAAATCCAAGTCACTGCGAGCCACGCGCTCTAGTGAGCTAAACCTCGCCACAACAATAAATAGAACATGCTGGAGGGATAGATTCCTGTCACAGAGACTCCCCATGCTTTGGAACAAAATTCCTAACTACATTAGGCAGAGCCCCTCATTAACACTCGTCAAGAGAAGCCTTGACAAGTGCATGGGTAACAGAAAATACACCCCTGGCATCACTTCATTGGCTCTGCTTGACAGAGGCTCAGTTAATTAATCAATGGGGCGGCGAAAGCTGACACACTCTGGCTAGGCTTAAAAATGCCCTCGGGCAGGTAGCCTAGTACCAACCTACGAACCTATGAAGAGGCTTTGATGGGAGCGTTGAGAAAGGAAGCCTTGAAGGGTTCCGTGAAATTACACAAGCTCATCCAGGTGTGTCATCTCAGAACAATGCCTGAACTCGCCGCTCTAGCTGCTCCTTCTGATGCGTGAGATATCAGGCGCATGGAGGAGTTAGATATTGATTCAATGGTGGCTAGCTGAGAGGCCACTTTGTCACGGACCTTATCAGACACGGCACCAGCCAAAGTTTCAGACAGCTCAGAAATTAAATCTCTTTGAAGCCTGGTAAAGTGTGCCATACAGTTCAGGGACCTGATTGCAAAGGTTGCTGATGTAAAAGTATGCTTCCGTATTTTGTCCAGAGTCTGGGACTCTTTGTTGGGCAGATGGACAGTCTGGCTTTCTTCTTCTGCCAGGACCTTTTTAGTTGCAGCCGCCACCACCAAAGCATCTACAGGAAGACCTTTGGACAAATGGGGGTCAGTAGCAGGAGGGGACAAAATTTTATCTGGCCTCCGGGGAATGGCCTCAACGGTGTCAGGAGCCTTCCATGCATGCTGCACGATGAGCCGGACCAGTTCGTCAGCAGGTGGAGTAACCCATGAGCTAGGGGGCCGGGCACGAAGGGCCTGCAGGAACACAGACTCTTCAGAGGTCAGGTTCAAGAGTTGCCAGTCACCTCTCTGTTTAAGAATATCACCAAAGGAAACCTCAGAGGGTGAGCAAGGGGACCCTTCCCCATCATCAAATTATGTGTCTTCAGTAAGGGACTCCTTTGTGGAGTCCATGTGCTTCCTCTTGCACAAGCTTTTTTGATGAACTTCCTCAAAGGGAGAAGCTGAGGAAGACAGCGCAAAAGGGGTTTCCTGTGGTAGTATAACCTGAGGCCCTTGCGCCCGATGTCTGCCAGGAGCGACTTGTGTACATAGCGGTCCAGAGGAGGGCAGGGAGAGTGATAGCACAGGATTGCCAGCCGACACCAGAGCCTTCTCTACTAGCTGGAAGGTCAGTCCACCTAAAGAGGGGTGAGTGTCCAGGACAGGGGTCACCCCTCTCCTAAGTGGCTCAGCCTGCCGATTTAGAGTCCCTGGATGGCTGTGAAACACCAAATTGCATACGCCACAGCTGACATCCTGGGTCGTAGCAAAACTCTCCTGCCATGAAGACAACTTCTGCTCCTTAGTGAGGTCCATAAAGGAAATTGTAGAGGGAGAAGACTGTGCTATATCAAAGGACTTCAAAGGCAATGAAGGAAGAGAACAAGTAGGGGTCATTGGCAAAGGGTGATCACCTCCCAAGGAAGGATAGGTCCTGGGGGGGCGGGATACCTCTGGCCAAAAGCACTTGATCCACAAGACACAATAAGTCATGTTCAGACAGGCTTCTAGGGTATTTCACGGACATGGCTGAAGGGGAGTCAGGTCTATTCAAAGATGGAGCAAGCTCGGTGCCCACCTTGCAGGTCTGCACTGAAAACAACGGGGCTGTAAAGGACTGAACTACAGGTGTCTGCACTGAGGAAATCATCGGTGCTGAAGTCATGGTCTGTGCTGACGATAAGGTCAGTACCGAAGTGGCTGTTGGCGCTAAGGCCAAAAATATCGGTGCTGATAACTGAATTGTCGGTGCTGAGAGGGTAGTTAGTGCCAGGTAAGTTGTCGGAACTGAAAGGGCAATGGCGTAGAAAAATCCATCAACGTCGTAACAGTCTGCATCGACTGGATAGTCGGTGCCGGTAAAGAAGTCTGAACTGAGGAGACCCTCGGTAGTCGGTGCCAAAGTCACAGATGGCACTGATGGCCTTGGTGCAGAAGGTCTAGACACCAAAGAAGTCAAATCTGAAGTGGAAAGCTTAGCTTTCTTGGGTCTCAGTTCATGGGAGTCCCCAGCAGGGGACGAAGGAAGAGACTTGGCCTTTATATGTTCATCACTCTTTCTCTTATGGGATCTTGGAGGAGTTGAAGCCTCCGACCCAGAAATAGCCTCTGAAAAAGGAGATTTAAGTAGCCCCTTCAATATCAATTTATTTTTTCTCTCAATCAACTTCCTGTTAGAGAAATTCTTACAAATCCTGCAGGGCAGGTCAACTGTTAAATGAGGCACACCCAAGCAATAGATACACAGGGAATGTGCATCTGATGTAGGTAATTTATGGCCACAATCTGAACATCTTTTAAATCCTGGACTACCTTTTTTATCTGCCATGTTAAAAAGAAAGAAGGAAAAAACAGAAAAAAAATACCAGCAATGGTACAAGAATTATCTGAAGGTAAGAGGGAAAGGGGGTTTACCAATGATGGTAAAAAAGAAATGACCTTGCAGTAAAGAGGAGGAAAGGAATTGAAAAGATTCAAGAAAGGATAGTCGCTAAATGCGATAAGGTATGAGAAAACTAATAATTTTTCTGTGAGAAAAGGTTATTTTAGAATTTAGTATGACGAAAAATATTGTACTTAGCTCAAGAGAAGTAGTTTGACACGACCGAATGGCGACACAGCAACTGAAATCTGAGGTAACAGGGAGAGGGGAATTCTGGGTAAGAGTTTTGGCTCGAGAGTTTGTAGCTGACATGAGCTTGGAAGATGGCCGGCTCGGTTCCGAAGTTGGAACCGATACCCACACATAAGGAATGTATGAGGATTAACAATATCAGATCATGAGTTATGTTGTAGTGTAGAAAGTCAGAAGGGAAAATGGCTAAGGTTACAACAGGCAGTCATGAAACATGTAATGATATGTTTGCCATTTTGTTCTGTGAAGTGCGATCTCAGAGTTGATATATTTAAATAGCAGGGGTGTGGGGGGCATCTTTTATTTGTTTCTGTATGTAGTTTTGCTGGAATATACTAAGTGTTGGTATCCTGTATGTTTTTGGTATTCTGAGATTCAGTACTTTGAGTTTTCAGTCTTTTGAACTTTCAAGATTTAGTCTCAGTCTTTTGAAATTCAAGATTTTGGGCCGTCAGTCTTCTGAAGTGAATCTATATATATATATATATATATATAAAATGTGTGTGTAATATTGGTGCATATAATTCATTATTTATACTAAACTTAACATACTAGAGTTAAGCATTATTAATGTATACATTCTAATAAATGTTGCATAATGTTTTACTTATTCACTATCACACATTGACAAAGCCAATGTCTTTATGTCAGTATTTTTCTTCTTTGTACTGCTAAGTGCATGTGTTACTTGTTATCTTTGGCAATGTAGCCAGAGTTGTGGCTTAAAAGGGTCCTGGGACCAGTTCACTTTCCTGGTTACCAAAGTATAAATAAATATGAAACAGAAAAAAAAGAAGGGGGTGAAGATGGCAGAAATAATTAAGCAACTGTAGCGTACACCTGTAATCCTAGCAGACTGGGAGGCGGAGGTTGATGGATCGAATCATACCAGTGTGTGAGAGACTATCTTCCTGTATATAGGGGAGTAACTAAACAATTAAACTAGTAAAGCACATTTTTATTCTGCATCATTCATGAGACAGAAATAAAACTTCCTACTGAAGGCATTGGGAAATAGCAGACAGACTTAGTTTTGGGTCCTACCAATTATGACATGTAAATGTACAGCATGGATCATTTACTGCAGTAAGAGTTTTCACACCTCAGCATGATAGTGTGGGGGAAGATCAGTCAATTCTTTTAGAATTACAAAAGAATCTCTTTGCAAAAGCCTGCTATTTGCCTACTTTATTTTGCTGGAAGTAGCTAACAGCTATTTATAGCATAAAACAAATGTTGACAGTCACTATACGAGGCTGAGTCAGAGAAACATAGAAGTAGCTCTGTTACAGAAGGCCTGTTAATATGACAATGCTTCACAGTCCTCCCATTCTATCTTAATGGCATGAGAAAACGCCACTTCCTTAATTCTAGCATGACCCATATGAAGAGGACTTGAAATGTATTCTGGGAAGAAGGAATGAAAGCAAAAAAAAAAACCAAGATCACATTACCAAGGCAGGTCCCATCATCCACCATTCAGAGGGAAACACATTAAAATTGAAAAAGAATCACTTGGAGTGATTTTGAGGCTTTAAAATTGCTAAGAAAACAAAGATAGAATGAAAACAAACGTGTTTTTGAGTTGTAAGATGTTTTTTCTGTTAAAGATCGCAAGGAGGAGCCAATGGTTTTCTTGGAAGACTCTTATGCAACACCCATTTCAAAAACATTTTGACATGGGAATATACTGAAAGATGGGATCCATGGTAGATATGCTGAAATGGTTGATAAATGAACCTTGATGAAGGAATAACAAAGAACTCTCACAAATATTGTAAAACTAGTGAAACGCTAGCCCTGAATGGGTGCAGGTTATATTGTTGGCACTAACTAGAAAACCTTTTCTATTTGCAAATATATGATCTTTTAGTAGCAGGCTTTCTTGGCTCCATTAATACCTGCTATACCCTCTCAGTAAACAGGTGCCTAAAGGGAATGAAGACCCTATCATCCAGGCAGTCAGTTGAAGTAGATTGGAGATGAGGTGCATCAAACACCAATATTCTTGTGTGAGTAGATCCATTCAATGAGTAAGCTAGTGGTAACTGTTGCTGGCCATTTCAAAAAGAAGAGAAAACCACTGTTGCCTGGGCCAGAAGGGACTCACCACACTAATCTTGAGGGATTACTTCAGAAGTACCCTGTATATCAGTGGAATGATTAGAAAAGCATACAGGAACATTCCTGCCCAAGTAAAGGAAAAGGCATCAGTTGCCTTCTTGCATGGAGTCCTGGAGCAGAATTTTGTCAGTTGATTGTTCAGAGAGGAGGCAAAGAAGTCTACTTGAGGAATGTCCCCATAAATGGATCAATCTTTGAAGACCCCGTGATCTAATTTCCATTTGTGAGGGTCTGCTTTTCTCCTGCTCATTTTGTTTGCCTCACAATTTTGCTCAGATAGGATATAAGATGCCTGTAGAGTGAGACTTGTTGTAAAGCTAGATCCTAAGCTAACATGTCCAGACTGTCAAGGGGGGCTGCCACCGTCATATCTGGGGAATGCTTCCTTGATATTTCACAGTCTGTTTTGCCTAACTCAGTCTTATTTTTTTTTCCTTTTCTTTTTCTTTCTGTTTTTCTTTTTCCCTCTCTTTTTCTTTTGGCTCGTCTTTGGGCCTGCTCATATCCTCTTTACTAGCTGGAGAAGTAGCAGCAGAGGAGGTAGAAGCATCAAAAATTGAAGACCCTTGTCTGTGGAGGCCCTTAACTACAAGCTTCTCTCTCATAGTCTGGACTACTCTAAAAGTAAAGGAGGCACCAGCTTAGTATTAGTATCGAGGCAGGCAATTGGAAATAGTCTGCTTTGACATTTTTTTTTAAATACCTGACTGAAATGTTTAGTTTAAGAAATATGACAAACCAGAATAAATACACACTGGCAAAAAATCACTATCAAAACTAGCTAGCAGAACACAGCCTAAGCTAGATATTATCAAAACTCACTTGATGGCACACTCTTAAGCTATGTACTACATCTACAATAATGCAAAACACACTAAATGTAACTATACACACAACTACTACTATTTTCCTGCTTATCCTGCTCATCTAAATCTAGCAAAAAACTAATCCTACAAAATGCATACACTCATCACTCTAAGTCTAAAACTACCAACTAGAAAGATGCATCTCTTGGTAGGGAAAGAGAAAAGGAAGATGCAACTCAAAGGATATATTGCTGTGAAGAGCCCCCATACAATGTGCCTCTCACTCGAGGGACTCCTTAAAATGGAGAAAGTACAGTTTTGTACCTACCATAAATGTAGATGTCCGAGAGGTATGCATCTGCAGTCCTAACATATGGGTTGTCCTGCCTCAGGCAGCCCTTCGGTCGGCCGGATTCCAAAGTCTGGGTCTGGCCTCGGCTGATGTCGCACTTCACCCGACGTCATAGCTGCTGTGAATTAGGTATAAAGGCATCAGCCGACGCCATTTTCCTCAGTGTTTCTTGCCCCAGATGCCAGGTGCCCTCTAGGAAGGCTAAATTTGGATAAATGCAAATGTTTCCAAACAGTAGAGAGCAAACCAAAATAAACATGTATATACATATATACAAACAAATACACCATAATAGATTCCCCCAGCTAGCTACAAGATGGGCAAATACCCTAGGAGTACCACAGAGGGGAAGAAGGGTGGGTAATCCTGACTGCAGATGCATACCTCTCGGACATCTACATTTATGGTAGGTACAAAACTGTACTATGTCCTTCAAGGATGCATCTGCAGTCCTAACATATGGGTAGAATACCATAGCCAAACTGGGGGAGGAGGCACTAAGATGATTATGGTGTAGTTAAGATCCCTTGCAAAACAGCAGCTGCAAAACCTGCTTGGGATCTGGAGTATAAAGGTAGATTATAATGCTTGGCAAATGTATGCACGGAGCTCCAAGTAGCAGCTTCTAAAATGTCTTTGGTAGCCACTCCTCGTAAGAAAGCTGTAGTAGTGGCTGTAGCCCTTGTGGAGTGAGGTCTGATGTTTTCTGGAGTTGCCTTTCCATGAAAGGAGTAACAAAATCTAATGTAATTTCCTATCCATTTTGAGATTGTCTGTTTTGAAATTGCTTTTCCTTCCATTCCTGTTGCATATGCTACCAGAAGCTGGTCAGTTTTTCTATTGTTCTTGGTTCTGTCCAGATAGTAGCGCAATTGTCTGTGCACATCCAAGGTATGTAGTAGTCTTTCCCCCCTGTTATGTGGGTTGGGGAAGAATGTTGGTAGGTGGATTGCTTGGTTCAATGATACCCTGGAGACCACCTTTGGCATAAAAGTGGGGTTAGTTCTCAAGGACACTCTATCCTGATGGAAGATAAGGAAGGGCTGTACTGCCATTAATGCCTGTAATTCAGAAACCCTTCTTGCTGAAGTGATTGCAAGTAGGAAAGCAGTTTTCCAAGATAAGAACTGTAATTCTGCTGTTGCTGCTGGTTTGAAAGGGGGAAGTGTTAACTTTTCCAGCACAAAGTTAAGGTCCCATGTAGGCAAAGGTGGCTTCCTTGGAGGCTTTACATTTTTAATTCCTCTCAGAAACTGCCTGAGTAGAGGATGAGAGAAGACTGGAGGATCCATGTTGTATTCTGCTGAAATTGCTGATGCATGAATCTTAATGGAGGAGTAAGACAGGCCATTGTGGAAAAGCTCTGCTAAATATTCCAGGATGTTAGCTATGTTTGCTAATGAAACACTTTCTCCTTTTGCTGCACTCCAAATGAGGTATCTTTTCCATTTGGCTGAATAAGTCTTCCTTGTGGAGGGTCTGCGAGCCTCCAGGATAATGTCTTTAACCCTCTGAGATAAATCTGGGTTATTTTGTTTTATGTAATATTCCAAGCAGCTAGCTGTAGTGTTTTCAAGTTTGGATGTAGGATCTTGAAGTTGTTCTGTGTTAGCAGCAAAGGAACTAGAGGTAGAGGAAATGCGTGTGTCCGAGACATACTCCTCAGTAGCGGGTACCAATGCTGCCTCGGCCAGTCTGGAGCTATCAGGATGATCCTTGGGTGATCTTCTTTGATCTTCAGTAGCACTTTGTGCATCAAAGGAAGAGGTGGGAATGCATATGCTGTCAGGTTTTCCCAACTGAAGGATAGGGAGTCCACCTTCCAAGCAAGTGGGTGGTATGTCCTTGTGCAGAATTTCCTCAATTGGTGGTTGTGTGGGGATGCGAACAGGTCTATTTCTGGTAGTCCCCATTTCTTTGTAATGGATTTGAAGATGTCTGGATGCAGCATCCATTCGTGGGCATCCGTGGTAGTTCTGCTTAAGGTGTCTGCTAGTATATTTTCTTTTCCTGGCACAAATATGGCCTGGAGCTGAATGTTGAGGTTCAGGGCCACATTCCACAGGTCCATTGCCATCCGGCATAGAGGATATGAGTGTGTGCCCCCCTGTTTGTTGATATACCACATGACTGTGGTGTTGTCCGTCCTTATCAGCAAATGACCCTGTTGAAGAAACGGTCTGAATGTCTGAATTGCCTGTTTCACTGCCATCATCTCTTTTTGATTTATGTGTAGGTTCAGCTGGTCTTGTGTCCATAGGCCTTGTATACACTTGTCCACCATGTGTGCCCCCCAGCCTAGGTCTGAGGCGTCTGTGGTGATAGTCTGGCTTGGGCGAGGTTTGTGGAAAGGCAGTCCTCTGTTCAACTGACAGGCCTGAGCCCACCACAGAAATTCTTGCTTCAGGCATGGAATTATTGGAATCTGGGCTTCTAGACTGTGCTTGTGTTGAGACCATATATTCCTTAGGTACCATTGCAACTTCCTCATATGCAGCCTGGCATGTGGAATCAATATTATGCAGGATGCCATGTAACCCAGGGCTTGCAGGACTTTCCTTGCTGTAAGCTGGTTCTGTGTTGTTAATGCCATGAAATAGAGTGGTAGTTGCTTTTGCTTTTCTGCTGTGAGAAATGCCATCTGATTTGAAGTGTCCAGTTCTGCACCCAAGAATGTTATCCTTTGGGATGGTACCAGTCTTGACTTTTTCATGTTGACTGTGTATCCCAGGGCTTGCAGTAGTTGTATAACCTTTTCCAAATCTTCTGTTAATTTGGTCTTGTTGTCTGCTTGTATTAGGCAGTCGTCCAGGTATGGATAAATCTGAATTCCCTGAAGCCTGCAATGAGCAATTACTGATGCCAGGCATTTCGTGAATACTCTGGGCGCAGTAGATTAGCCAAAGGGCAATGCTGAGAATTGATAATGCTCTGATCCTGCAAGAAATCTGAGGTATCTTCTGCAATCTGGTCGTATAGGGACGTGCAGTTATGCCTCCTTGAGATCTAGAGTCACCAGCCAAGACTCCTTGCCCAGCATGGGAAGAAGTTGCTGTAGGGTCAGCATTTTGAATTTTGGAACAATGAGGTATGTGTTCAGAGCGGACAGGTCGAGAATAGGCCTCCATTGATTTTCTTTCCTTGGTACCAGGAAAAGTCTGGAGTAAAATCCTTGTCCTTGTTCCATAGGGTACCTTTTCTATAGCTCTCATCCTTAGTAAGTGGTTGATTTGTCCTAGAGCGTTTCTTTTTTGGTTTGGTGGTAGGTTTGGCATTCCTCTCTTTTTTGGTAGAGTGTGGAAGTGAAACCTGTAGCCTTTGTCTATTGTCTGTAAAATCCATTTGTCTCCTGTAATGTAATGCCAGTTTATGGAAAATAAGGCTAGCTTTCCGCCTAAGGGTGCTTCCAGTTGTTCCCTGGTAGGCGGTATCAGAGTCAAGTCATTGTGTCTGTCCTGTGGAAGTGGTAGTAGCTGGATCTGTGGCAGTACTTCTCTGGTTGTCAGGCTGCCACTGACGTCCCCTGTAGGCACCTCTGGATTGACCTCTGCCTCTTGGGCCTATTTCTGCCTCTCTGTGCTCTGGAGGTGTCTGGAAAGGACCAATTCTTCGAAGGCCAATTTCTACTAAACCTCGGAGGCTGGACCTGTAAGAAATCCTTGACTGTTTGGACAGATTTTGCTTTTTCTTCCACCTTCTTTAGCACTTGCTGTGCAGGGGAGCCAAACAAACTTTGTTTCTCCATGGGAGCATCTAGGAGCTTTGACTTTACATGGTCTGGTAAGGATTGCTCTTTTAACCATGCATGCCTTCTGATCACTGTTCCAGTCATAGCTGATCTAAAGGAAGCCTCCAGTGCATCATAGCCACATTTTAAGGAATGATTACTGACCTGCTGAGTGTTATGTACCAAATCCTGAAGGGACTTACGGTCTATAGGTTCAGGAGAGGACAGTTTTTTATTTAGCTGATCTAACAAAATTCCTGATACTGAATCATGTGGAATTGACAGTTTAAGGCCCTAGCCGAAAGAGTAGCAGAAGTATAAACTTTTTTACCCCATCTCTCTAAAGCTCTAGATTCTCTTTCAGAGGGGAGGGGGTTTTTGGCAGAGGCAGCTGCTACAGCTTTGGGGCCCTGTGAAATGGTTTCAGGATCTGCAATAGGAGCCTTATACAAGTGATAGTGAGTGTCCGGGACCCTATAATATCTGTCGGACTTAGCAGGGGCCGGGGGAAGAGAGTCAGGGGCAGTACAGGCATCATTAAATGCATCATCCACAACTGTTGGTACTGGAGGAATGGCTAAAGGCCTATGCTGTGGTAAATGTAAAAAGGTCCTTAGCCTTTTCCTTGAATCTGAAAAATCCTGGCCCTGCCATTGAAATTGCTCTCTCATAGCATGTAAGGTTTCCCCAAAAGAAAATTCCTCAGGAGGAGAGGCAGAAGGAATGGAGTCTTCTGCATCAGAATCCTCATATGGAGAATAAGGGCCTTCTGGAGGATTTGAGTTTTCTGAATCATCCGAGGAATAGTCTGTAGAAACTGGATCCGGGGGCTCTGCTCTAGGCCTCTTCTCTGGAGGGGGTTGAGAGGCCCTGTCTGGGTGAGGTTGGGATCCCCTGATCAAAGAAATGAGATCCTCAGCCAGGCTGAGCATTTGGGAACTAGAGGTAGGCCTGTGTGAGGGGGTTTTAGCAGGCAAGGCCTTAGAAGTTTTAGCTGCTTTAGCCCTAGAGAAAGCCTTGATAGACATAGATGCAGGTGGCCTAGCAGCTCCACGTGCAGGAGTAGATATGTCTAAAGGAATAGTATCTGATAAATCCTGGGTGTCTGCTACAGCAGGAGAAATTTCAGTAGCAGATTCAGCCATGCTGTGTGAGGCCTCGACTGTTGGAGGTATGCTTTCGGCCGAAGGAAGAACCGAGGACTCGGTTTCAGCCGAAACCGAGACACTCGCGGTTGGCTTAACCGTGGTTTCGGCCGAAACCACGGACCGCGAGTGTCGGTCCTTTTCCTTACGCTTTTTAGCTAAATGTGAAGTCAGAGTCTCCGACGGCATTTTGTAAGCAAAAGCGGGACCAAAAAACTCCTCTGCAAACTCCGACCGACGTCTAAGTGTCCGTCGGTTGAAGGAAGCACAGGCTAGACAAGCTGATACGTCGTGGTCTGGGCCTAAGCAAGGAAGGCAGTAAGAGTGGAAATCCTTATGAGGTATTTGTTTCCCACAAGTTAAACAATTATTTACTTTTTCTGACATCGGCTGAGGCAAGAAAAAGTCCCCAACGGGGTACTTAGCTTTTTAGAAGTCTTCGGTAGTAGAAATCTCTGGATCTGACCGACCGGCACTTGCGAACAGCTTCTGCTTCGGGCACCGCGCGGCAAGAAAGACTGGGGAAAATGGAGTCGGCTGATGCCTTTATACCCAATTCACAGCAGCTATGACGTCGGGTGAAGTGCGACATCAGCCAAGGCCAGACCCAGACTTTGGAATCCGGCCGACCGAAGGGCTGCCTGAGGCAGGACAACCCATATGTTAGGACTGCAGATGCATCCTTGAAGGACATCATTGACATCTGTGCAGTGACAGAGACCTGGTTCATAGCGCCAGAGAGCACTCCTGCATTACCAGGCTATAATTCATACCACACCTTTCAGCCACCAAACCTGGACCGAAACACTAAAGGTGGAGGTGTGTCCATATTCATTAAGGATAGCCACACCTCCAAGCTAGTTGCTCAGCATAATGCATCCGAGATTATCCAAGTTCAACTAACTCTGGGCAAAACCGCAATCCAGATTGTAGCTTGATACAGTCCCCCCCACCATGCTCCAGGATTCCCACTCCTCTTTTCTTGATACACTGGAAAATATTAAGGTACAACCCAACACTCTAATAATGGGTGATTTCAACTACCCTACCATTAACTGGGAAAACTACTCATGTACCAACTCTTTTGCTCAACGTTTTCTGGAAATCATCAATTCCAACGCTTTGGATCAACTTATCCACACCCCCACCAGGGGCAGCAATATCCTAGACCTGGTCTTCACCAACATGAGTGACCGGTGTTCCACACCAGAGGTCAGCTCCTCATTGGTCAGATCCAACCACAAGCTAATCACCCTAGACATCCACATCCCGCTCCCACCCCCATAAGGAAAACAACTGTAAAAAATTTCTCCAAAGCCAACTTCATGCCTCTTAAGACAGAAGTGGCAAACTTCATGACACCCATGCAGATGGACAATAGAGGTACGACTGCTGAATCCTACACAAATGCACTTTATATGCACTTACACGAGTGCATGGATCATGCTATCCCTAACAGAACCAAGATGCTAACCTCCAAAAAAAAGGAAGCCAATCTGGTGGTCTTCTGCCATAAACAAACTCTACAACAGAAGAAAGAAATTGTTGCAAAAAAAGAGTAAAATCCCACGACTGGAGGAACTCCCTGTTCAGCCTCAGTAAGAAGCTGAGATCCCTCATAAAATCCTCCAAAGCTAGTTACAAAAACAAAATTGCCACTGATTCTAAAGACAACCACAAAGCATTCTATAGCGATGTCAAAAATCTCAAAGGCAACACTCATCTGCTCTGAGTTACAGCACAATGACACTAAATATACAGAACCAACTGATATTGCCAACATCCTGGCAGATAGGTTCAGTGCTAACTTTACCTCCCTCTCACCCCCTCCCTAAAGGGCCTATCTTTATACCGGAAGAATGCAAAGTTCCTGTAATCACGGCTGCACAGGTAAAAACTTCACTCTCCAAAGCCAAGAATGCAGCATCCATGGGACCTGACAACATCCCAGGCTGCCTTCTACATGAACTACAGAATGAACTGGCACCCCACCTAAGTACCATGTTCAATCATAGCCTCACCTCAGACTTTGTGCCCATTGAATGGTGCACCGCGACAGTTATCCCACTCCACAAGGGGGGTCCACAACAGACCCTGGGAACTACCACCCCCATTAGCCTGACAAGCCTCGTCTGCAAGGCCATGGAACGTATCATCATGGAACTCATAAACAAAGGCATTGGAGCTATCCAAACTCTGGACCCCACACAGTTTGGGTTTGTAAAGGGCAGATCATGTCTCCTAAACCTGATTGACTTCTTTGAAGTAGTCACCAAAGCCATAGATGTGGGTAAGGGGGTTCACACAGTCTATCTAGATCTCACCAAGGTGTTCTACACCATCCCCCACTCTGGAATTATAGATAAACTCACTAAACTAGGTATAAATCCCTGTGTCACAAGATGGGCTGCCAACTGGCTTACTGACAGAACCCACACCGTGAAAGTAGCAGACTCCAAATCAGACTTCAGACAAGTGTAGTACCACAGGGTTCAGTCCTGGGTCCTCTCCTGTTTGATATCCACTTCTGTGACGTACAGGCTAACACAGAAGGTCTTTGGCTAACTAAATTTGCAGATGACTGCAAACTAGGAGCCATAATTGAAACTCCTAATGATGTGGACATCCTACAAAAGGGCCTCAGTGAGACAGATGCCTGGTGTCAAAGACATGGTCTCAAGCTCAATGCCAAAAAGTGCATTGTCATCCCCTTTGGTAAAAACACTGTACCCATGAGCTACCACATAGGCGGTAGTCTACTTAACACTGAAAGTGTGATGAGACCTTGGGACACAGGTGGACAGTAGTCTCTCCTTTGATAATCACATTGCCACAGTGGTCAGAAAATCCTTCTACGTGGCACACCTCATCACAAAAGGTTTCTCATCCAGAAAAAAAGAGGTCATTGTTCCCCTCTACTCATCACTCATTGGACCCATTATAGAGTACAACGCCCCTTTTGGTATGTACCTCACAAGACATCTATAATAACTGGAAAGGCCGCAAAAATACCTCACAAAGAGGATTACTGGCCTCAAACAGATGCCTTAGGCAGACAGTCTAAAAAAACTCCAGCTTTACTCCATCGCATATCGCCTACTCAGAGGCGATCTCTGCCTAACATACAAAGCTATGTCAAACCCAGAGCTGTTGGACATGCTCCACTTAAAGAAATCCCAATCCCTCCAAGCTACATGCTCTAGGGATCTAAACCTTGTCACCACAATAAACAGAACATGCTGGAGGGACTTCCCATACTCTGCAACAGACTACCTATCTTTGTCAAACAGAGCTCCACATTAACACTATTCAAGAAAAATCTTGATGATTGGATGGGCAATAGGAAATTCACCCAGGGATTACTTCTGTGGTTCTGCTTGACAGGGGCACAGGAAAATAATTTTCTTGGGTGGCGAAAGCCAGGGTACCTTTTTGGCTAGGCTTGTATAGGCCCCAGGGCCATTAGCCTAGTACCTACCTATGAACCTAAGTCTTCAGGCAGCAAACGAGATCTGAGGTACTAAGGTGGAGTGGAGGGAATTATTGGTAGGGAAGGAGTCAGAGTCCATGGTCTGAGAAGCTACAGAATCAGTGCTGAGGTTGGATCCAATTGGATTTGACAATCCATAAGTTGAATCGGATGAAAATGGACAACATTGGATCATCTGTTTACCAGCAATTTGCTGAAACTGTTTATTTTGTTTCTTAACAAACTTGGATGAGGAAGTAAAGAATCCATTGGAAAATTTGTAAAAGGAGACCTAAAAGATCTGAAAAATTCCCTGTATCAGCTTACCCCTCTCATCACCCATTTTGATAACCTCTGCAACACTGTGACAAAAAAACTTTCTATCCAAAAGAGAAACTAAAATTTCACTTCTGACATCATCTAGGAGGTTTTGAGAACAAAGCCACACAAACTATGACACTGGCAACCTACTGACACTAGCCCCATCCCAGTTTGGCTTTGCTACAGGAAGGTCTTACCTACTTAACCTAGCAGATGTCTTTCAGAGGGTCACCAAGTCTATGGATGAGGGAAAAATGGCGCATAGCACCTACCCTGAATTGGCCAAGGTATTCAATACAATATCTTACACAGGCACTGCTGTCAAGCTCTCTGAACTAGGCATAAATCCCTACATAACCCATTGGATTGTTGGCTGTCTCACAGATAGGACCCAAGAAGTCAGGACTAAGGGGACGCCCAAGATGGCTGCACATTAAAAAACAGCTTAATTCTAACTCTCCCAGTGTGAAAACAGAAACTCAGCAGAGAAGGCCAGTGAACTTTTGTGTTTCTGGGTAAATTTCAGTAACTGGCTAATAAGTGCACTGCCTAGATTCCAGGAAAAAAAGAAATATGGAGGGCCTGAAGGAAAATCAGCTACAAAAGGTGAAGAAAAACACTGACTGGGAAAAGTACTGCAACTGTTCAGCAGAAATCAGTGCAAGCTCCAGACATCACTTTGAGTAACCTAGAGGAAAGCATAAGACAACTGCACGCAGTCCTGCTTAAAATAAATGAAACACTGATGGAGTATATCAACTCAAACAACAATATTCAGATGAGGTGATAAAACTGCAAAATCCAGAGGTCAAAATTAAGAACAGGCTGGCTAAATATGAGACTGCTCAAGAACAGATATTTCAAAAAATAATAGAATTACAGGACAGAGCATATACGGAAAACCTGAGATTTTCAGCTGTACCAGAGAAGCTGGAAAGAACAGACTGTATTAATTTTATAAAAGCACAAATAAGCAACTGGACTTGTATTCCATATCAGGAGTTGTTAATTGAAAGGGCACATTGTGTGTATGCTCCAGAACTGGCTATGAGAAAACGACCTAGACTTTAATAGAAAAGATGCAATCCTACCAGCAGAAGGAGTTGATTCTGACAAAATTGTAGCAGAAGGACAAAGTACTAAAAGTGGGAGACAGCAGAGTGTTTGTGGAAAACGATTATGCATTGTACACCAGACAGAAGAAGAGTACATTTAATCCACTGTTCAGGGAATGTTGATAAGCAGGAATGAGATTCAAACTGCTGTACCCAGCCATATTCAAAATAATCTTCTAGAATAACGCGGATTGGGATTACCCGATTTGAATGGGATATTTCAGAGCTATACAGTTAAGGCTCCAGTAAATAGCACAAGCAGAAACCTATAATTTAAAGTGAAAAAGGATGATGATGAAATAAGGGGGAAGCTCAAGAAACAAGGAGAGACTGGAATTTTGTATGCAGATCTTTAAGGAGAACAATAATAATGAAGAATAGTATATTCATAAAGTAGCAGAAAGTATTCTAAGAACTAAGCCAACTTGGGAATGCAGAAAAGAGATTCTGCCAATAGGGGTGACTGCAATTAGGGTTACAGACAATAGGCAAGAGGAGGTTGGAATTTACTGGAGAAAACAGGTAAAGGATCCAAAGTACTGGGAGCAAATAACTAGAGAGGGAAAGATTATGGAATGGGAAGACATCAATAATTTATTTGGACTGTAGATTACAAATTGCCTTCCCTATCAAGCACTGATATCAGAGTATAGGCAAAGAGAAAGCAATTTGGGGGGGGGGGGGTCCTAAACAAAAGACCAGTGCTGGTAGAGTTTTTGGTAGGATCTAGAACAAAAGCTGCTGTTAAAAAGGAATAATTAGTAGCGCATATAAAATATTGTATGACAACTGTAAGAAATAGAGATTAAAAAGGATTGGGAAGAGAGACTGGATAAGCTAGTCACAAACAATGGGAGATATATGTATGTCTCCCAAATATGCAATGAAATCTACAAGATTTAGAATGTTTGCTTAGAACCCCAAGTAGACTTCAGAGAATTTTTCCTCAGGTAGACAGCAAATGTTGGAGGTGGGATATGGAAGAAAGAGGTAATTGGGAACATTTTTTTTCTGGGAATGTAATGAGTTGTCAGACTTTAAAGATTCCCTGCAGGCTACTCTGTCGGATGCACTGGGTGAGCAAGTTGGTGTAACTAGGTATATGATGATCTGAGCTATGTTTAAGAATTGGAATTGCCTACACATAGTAAGGCCTTGCTGACTCTAATTATGGTGGCTGCCAAAAAAGTAATTAATAGAAAATGGAAATCAAAGTCTGAACTAACTGTAGTACAAGCAGTACAGTTAGTAGACTAACTGTACTACAAGCAGTAAATATAGTAAGAGATAAAACAACTGGAATTGGGATCTTAAAAAAGGGTAGGAGCAAATTACACGGGAAAATGGAAATTGTGGGAACAATGCATACAGGGGAGGAATGAGGTTTAAAAGAAGGCAGGACTTAAATGAGCTATGTAAAGTTTGACTGACAGTGATTGGGTAGATTATAAGTGATGTATAATGTTTACAACTAGGATTATGTTGATATGGTTTGAGATGTAAAATGCTTGCAGCTGGGATTATGTCAATATGGATTGTTTACATTTATATAAATGTATGGTTACCTATGTCATAAGTGATTTAATAAAGATGTTTTTTGTTTAAAACAAAACAAAAAAAAGAAGTCAGGATTGGTGAGACCTTCTCCACCAGGAGACTGGTCACCAGCACAGTACCCCAGGGGTCAGTGTTGGACCCACTATTTCTCAGAGGTTAAGGCTAGTATCAAAGGTCTCTGGGCTCATTGTGTTTGCAGATGAACACATACTGAGAGCAATCATAAATTTCCCACCCCACTACTCCATTATCCTACAAGGGGATCACACATATAACTGGTGCCAAAGCCATAGATTAAAACTCAATGTGAAGAAATGCATTATTATGCCCTTTGGGAAATTGTCCACTCAAAATAATTACTCCATCGATTTAACACCCTAAGAGATAACCCACCAGTTAGGGATCTGGGAACTTACGCAGACAGTAATCTGGCCTATAACTAACACATAGCTAAGATAGTAAGAAAATCATTCTATGTTGCTCAACTCATACGCAACAGTATGGCATCTAGGTCCAAGGAAAGTTATAGTAATGCTCTACTCATCCTTCATCAGTCCGATCATTGAGTAGTATGTCCCCTTTGGCAAGTACCTAATCAGGCACTGCCAGTTGTAATGCCCCCAAAGTTTCCTCACCAGGAAAATCAAGTATATGAATACCCTGTCTTCTGCCTTAGGTCCCTATCTCTATGCTCAGTCTCCTACAGGTTACTGAGAGGCAATCTATGCCTGGCATATAAAGCATCCTCAGACCCAGCTCTGATGGATCTCTAACATCTGCAAAACAAAGAGTACCAGGAACAGTATATCCAAGGACATGAACTTTGCATGCTACATAATTAGATCATGCTGGAGAGACAAACACGTGTCTTCTAAGGATCCCTGCTCTATGGAATGAGCTCCCCATCCATGCGAGTCACAGTTCTTCCCGGACCCTATTCAAGCAAAATCTTGATTTTTTTTTTTTTTTTTTTTTTTTTTAAGGGAATGGCAAATTCACCCTCAGTCTAGCCCTCAGGTCTCCTATGGACAGAAGTCAAGAGTAAGTAAACTAATCCCAAATAATCATACCACCCCACATAACCTATAGCTACCTCCTTAATAACATACTTCACCATATATGTGTCCGAGGTACTCAGGGACAAAAATGGATTGAGTTGCGTGGCTAGGCTTATAAAGATTCTGGTGGTCTTTAGCCTAGTATAAATTTATGAAACCTCCTAAAAACTGTACCAGTGGCCACAACCCTGGAAGAATTATCAACAGAGTCAAACACACACTTTATTTAAACATGGAGTAGTGACTTGTAAGATGGAAGAAACAAAACCATTTAAAGAAAATTTTCCCTCACAAGAAGAAACTACAGACTATACTAGAAGTAGTGAATATAGTAAGCGAGAGAAAACAACTGAAATTGAGTTCTTTAGAAAAGGGTAGGAAGCAAACTGCATAGGAAAAAATGGGAATTGTGGGAAAATACATACAAGGGAGGAATGAGGTTTAAAAGGTGGCAGGACTTAAATGAGCTATGTAATGTCTGACTGAAAAAGATTGGGTAGATTATAAGTGATGTATAATGTTTGCAACTGGGAGAGTGTCAGTATGGTTTGTGATGTAAATTGCTTGAAACTAGAATTGTGTCAGTGTGGGTTGTTTTCATTTGTATACATGTAAGGTTGCCAGTGTAGTAAGCGATGGTTTATTAAAGATATTTTTTGTTTAAAAAAAGCAGGAATTGGATAATTTATGTAATATTGCTTATGTTATATGACATATAGCAATATTTGTGAAGTAAAATGTTTATGTTAATTATAGTGTGATAAATTTTATATGAATGTAAATTTGCCTATGCCACAAGTGATAATTCAATAAATGTGTCTGGAAAAAAAAGGTTCTGGAAATTCTATTTGCAACAGTTCACAGTATTTTCTGAGGGACTGAGAAACCTCAGTGTACTCCCACTCAAAACACTGGCATATTCTGAAAAACATCTGAGAGAAAAAGAAAATCCCACATGGAAAATCAGATACTGTGCTCTCCTCCGACTCTGAAACCAAAATCTGAGGAGAAAACCCTGCATCTGTCCCTTTATCTTACTTCCAGATTCAGTATTATGAATCTCTTCAGGAAAGGAGGCAACCTTTTTTTCTTTTACCAGAAACCACCTTATAAGGATCAATAGCCTGAATTAGACCCCGACACAGATCTAGTAAACCACTCCTGTCCATGTAAATTTGAGAAGGAGCAGATACAAGTTTAACTTTGTGTGGTGCCTAAGGGAATGAGAAATAGTGTGGCTGCCACCAGTTCTGTGAAGCATATGACTGCTGACACAATGTTGGCTTGGTAGCTCTAGGGCATTACAGGCAAAATTGGGAGAATCATTTCTAGTAGAAGACTTGCCTTGTAAAACAGTGCCCAGTGAACCACCTCTAAAGGTGATAGTCTTTGTCAGCTGAATCTGAGACTTCTGAAGGTTTACTGTAATTCTTAAGATCGGGAATGGCTGAAGTAGAGAATCCTGAGCCAGTCAATTTCTCTAAGGCAGCACAGATAAGAAAACCTTGTCACCCTGTAGTCTTTGATTCACTGTGATCGCAAGGCATGCACTTTGTGAACACCCTGAGGACAAAGGCTAGTGCAAATTAAAGAACCCAAATCTGATAATGACTGACTTCTGCTTAGAAGTGCATGACTCACCTCTGCTCCTTGGTGATCTTTACAAGCAAATATGCATGCTGGAGGTCCAAACAGCATACTCAATCTTGTCTTGAAAAGTCAGAAGGATCAACTAAATTGTAACTACATTGAAGTATTGTTTGGGATGAAACAGTCGAGGCATTGGGGGCTACAATGAGCCTGAGGCCTTTGGTCTTTCTGGCACTAAGGAGAGCTTGGTGTAGAAGTTGGACACTTTTTGATCTGGTAGGACCTCCTGGATGGCTCTTTTTTTTTGGATGAGATTTGAGACCTCTTGTAATGCAACCCTCTTCTAACAGAGTGGGATATCAGGAAGGGGAGTATAGTTCTTGTGGAGTGAGGAGAGGAAGGGGAAATCACAGCTACTGGATATTATTTCCAATACACAGGTCACATGTTATAGCCTCTCATGCTGGTGGGTGAAGGGACGAACAACCTCCAATTGCTGATAGAGTGAAACAGATGGGTAGAACCACAGGGATTCTGTTCTTTTCCCATTGACTGGAGACTTTGAAAACATTGGCCTCAATGAGATTTCTTCTAACTGGGGGGGGGGGGGTCTGTTATGGAAACCACCATGCCCACTAAGTTTTCTGATGACTGTTGAAAACTGGGCTGCTACTGGTCATGCCTAAACCACAGCTGATGTAGACTCCTTCAGACTCTGGAGAAGTAGCAATGAAAAGCCCTAGAATCCACAGAAAAATGACAAGAATTTTGCCTTCCTTTTGGTTACACTGCAGGTTTTCCCTAACTTGTGGCCCAAAAATGTTAGAACCACATAAAAGGTTATGAAGCAAATACACCTTGAAATTCTCTTCAAAAATTCATGAGATGCAGTCAGGTGTGGTGGTAGAGAAGCACTCTCATGTTTTCCACCCTCACTGCACCAGATGCTACATTATGGTCAAAATGCATGGTGACCTTGCTCATAGTAAAAAAAAAAGAGTAGATACCTGAATGGAGTGTTTTGTACGCTCTTTTGTCAAACACTTACATCAATGCACCAGGCATCTCATTAAGAAAACGGTGCTGTCATCTCCACATGCCTGGTGACCAATTGCCCCAAGCACAACGGCAGTGGAAGCAGAGATAGCTCCACAAACCAGTCCACTGCCTTTGACTCCTTCTCTGGGTGATACATTGCTGGGCTCTGTAGAGTCTGAGCCTCCTTTCCGGCCACTGCAGCTATAAAAGGGTCCACTACAGGAATCGGCACTCAACAGTTCCAGTCATAAGGGAGCCACAGGATCCCTTCTGACCTCGTAAGCACTGAGGCCACAAAGCTGGGCACTTTCCGTGCTTATACAGTGAAGTCATCTGCAGGAGGAATCATCCAAAAAGGTGAGAAGACTGACATGAAAATATCCAGCAAATCATTCTTCAAAGGAAAGGGGAAGATCTACTGGCCACCACCATTACTGTATCAAATATGGTATTCCACAATTTGGGGGTCCTCAGGAAGGGGATCTGGAGAATCAGCCTTGCCTTTGTTATCTGTGCATGGCTTGGGAGACTGAAATAGAGGGTAAATGTGCTTCTTCTTGCACAAGTAATGCAGAGTACAAGTTAATCTCAGACTCCCCAAAATATTTCTTCTGGAGACCTTCAGACCTCCTTTTCTGATGATCAGAAGGTTTCAAATCATCAGATGCAGGCTAGAAAAAAATCTGCAGTTATGAGTGGTAATGGAGAAGGCACAGACAGTAGTCCTTACAACATGGGTTGCAGTACCAAACCTGGCTCTTACACTTGCATCAGTACCAAATTTGTGGATGTTGAGAGCTTAGAACCAACCAACACAGACATCTGACAGTATGGGACCAATCCCCCCACATATAGCAAACCTCTGGTGCTTACACTGATGCTGATACTCTTGGACCAAATAGTTCAAAATAATTCCAAACTCAAACCAGCTGTTGATGAGGATTGTACCACTGAGGCTGAACCCTTGACCCTGGATTAATGGGTGAGAGAGACTGTCAGTATCAAAACCATCAACGCTAAAATCATCAATGTCAATGGTGGCACCAGCAGGAAAGAAACAAACCTTACTGATGTCAGAGTCTGAAGGAATTAGCTGTTCTCTGTTTCCAGTGCCAGAACAGAGGGTGATGAAGCTGACAACAAAGAAGGGAGAACACTATCCCTCTACAGTCCAGAATAATGGAGGACCAGGATGAGACCCATATCTTGCTGGACTTTTAGCATGGCCTTACACAGCTTCATATAGTTTACATCCAAAGAGACAGACCTATGGGATAAAACAGAATATCATGACCTTGGAGAAAGAAGCCTAGGGAGAGAGAGTCTCGTAAGGTACATTTCAAACAGAAGCCACACACACACTGTTCTCATGGAGTCTGTGTGGGAAGGCTTGACAGAATGATCATCAGTAAAGTGAATAGCAAACATGAACACTCCCGTAAGGCAGGAAGATTAATTTCCTCCCTCTCAGGAACTTTAGAGAAAGGAGGGGAAAACACCAAGACCAGAAACTTCACTTCTTTTAAATGGTTTCCCTTAGATTTGTGTGAAGGAGAAGAGCCACTATCATGGGAGTTTAGACTATTCAGTGACATTCTCTCGCTCTCTCTCTCTAGACATTCCCATTAGAATTAACTTGTTCTTCCAAACAATGAAAATTCTTTTATCAATATTTTTACAAACATCACTTGTCAACTTTCAGGTGTTGAGTAACCATGTACATTACATGTTTTTAGTGGCTATCCCATGGACGAATTCTGTGTCTGAAAGTTACATTTTCTAAAGCCTGAATACTTAGGCATAATACATGAAACCTAACCAGAACCAGCAACACTGGCCATCAAAATGCCAAACAACAACAAACAGAAAGCACCTAAATTTAGACTTGGTAACCAGTAATCTAACAGGAACTAAAGAAGGAAGAGTGGTAGGGTGCAGGCAGGAGCTGTAGCACAGGGGTGGAAGCAATAAGGGGGGGGGGGCAAAAGTACTAAAATTATGGAAGCAAAACTACAACAAAAGATCTGAACAATGTTGAAAATAATATAAATATCAATACTTAGAAAAGTATACTGTAGGAAAAAAAATATTCAGGGATGCCTGTGACTATTTTATCCTGTGAGCATGATGAATGAAAACAAGAACTGGTGTAAGACAGTGACATGCAGGGATTTATGGGTAATAGGAAAAAGGTGAACATTAGGAAAGATTTATCTGTGCCAAACAGACTGAAAGATAGCATATTAGTCCCAGTGGAAGAGAAGGATGCACTGGGCCATGTCACAGTACAAATTTAAAAACAACATTCCCCTGAGTAGCAAGAAAATATAAGTGGGATGACACGACCTCCTCTACTTTTATTTGGAGGAATGGCTGATCTTTCGTTTAAACAAAAGAACTTGGGAAATCATTGCAGTAACTAAGACAATAGCAAAGGCTGCAAGTTATTCTGATGAGACCATCCACTTTTTCACTATTATACAAGATTTAAATTAGTTGATTTATCAAACAAATTACTATTCAATCAATTTAGGATAGTACTGAAAATTCTTAACCCATGGAAAAATGTAGAAATTTTACAAGACCAATTTCTCCTAAATGATTAATTGATGCCTGTGATGTATAAATCACATTGCATTTTAAATCCTTAGAGACGTGATAGTTGCATATATACAGGGGAGGGTTTTAAAGAGGTACGGGATGTTACATACAGTTTTTTTTATTTTCATTTTTCTGTTTGGATTCTGCAATTATTTTGGGATCTGCTGTTCATTATGGGGTGTGGAAGAGTAAGTTCTGAGATGAGTTATGCGATAGTTTGGTTGCGATGCATAAGAATAGAGAAGTGTTCTAATGTACATGGGCTTTGCATGTTTGGATTTGTAACCTATGTCTGAAAAACAGTACCCTTCTTTACGATATTTTTGAGGATAGTGCACATTGCATAAAGACTGCACTGCTTGTTCAACTTGTGGATTTTTATTCAATATAGAATACAGAACAAAAAAAAACTTCTGAATTCTGATTTCAAGGACCCAAGGCTTCTAATAACAACACATTTAGCTTTACATGTCTTAGGTATGGAAGTTGCCTTTTCCACATTCTCAGTGTGCCCACATTTCACTTCTTTTTTTAGCGAGAATATTCTTTTAGACAGAAGCAATTACATTTGTTAGCAACTTCAATCTCATAAGTCCTTTTCTTCACTGAAACAAGTCATTTACAACACTTTTTCACTTTCTTTCTGTACTTTACTACTGTCTGTTAAGTGTCATTTCTTTTTAATATACATGCTTGCAGAATGTTTCCAGCGTCATCAATAACTAAAAGAACTTCTAGCAGTGGCTAGGAAAATAATAACTAGAAATTGGATTTCAGATACACCTCCTTCGTTCAATGAATTTAAAAATGTTATGAATATAGTGTGCCATATGGAAATAAACACAATTAGGACTGGAACAAATAGAAAAACATCTTATTTTATTGTATGGGATAATTTACAAAATTTGTTAAAAAAATTTTAATTTCAATAGCATGGTATTTTAGTTTAATTAATTGATCTGATTGTAGTGGATGTCTTTGTAAATACTTCAGTTGTTTTGTTGAATATTATAATAATACCTATTTTTAATTACTTGTATAAAATTGTTATGATATTTCTCTTATATGTTAAAACAATAAACCTGTTTTGAAAAAAAATAACTAAAAGAACTTTTCTCACTGCATCGTGTCAAGTCAACAGAACTATGAAAAAAAATATCTGAAAGAAGAGAACTATAGCTAGCAAATGTTGTGCACTACTAGAATCCTTCAAAGACATCCTTGTAATATTTTTTCAATGGATTACAAGACACAAATACTGCCACATGTTTATGGACAGTAACAATTGATAAACAAGAATGAAGTCAGCACAGAACAAACTAGCATCCAGCTCTTTAGCCGGATTAGTCTGACTTAAGCCAACCATATGGAGAAAAAAGTGTAAAAGGAAAGAGGAAGGAAAATTAAGGAGTTACACAGGAGTCAGAACAGGTCAGTTAAGGTTAATTATTTGTGAATTGAGAGGTGGAGCTAGGAACTAAATCTTCTACTTAAGGGATAAAATAAAACATTTCAAAGCTTTACTGGAAAAGCTCACCAAGACACTGACACAACTTGCTGCGAGGGAAAGGTTAGTTTGCTTTTGATTTCTTGTATTTTGTATTACTTTATTGCCTTCTTCTATTTTGTATACTGTGATTTGTTTTCTTTACACCGCTTTACTTGCATTCTGCTTTGAATTGCATATTAAAACTTGGAAAGAGACCACAGGTGTGTCTCTTGTGAGTTGCACAAAATTTTTCCCACCCTGTTGCTGTTGTGTTCTTATGCACAACTGTCTTCCTAGTTGCCTTCCCCTTATGTTAATTTGACCATGTATCTCCTTCCCTCTCCCCTTTCACTGGCTGTTGTGAGTAGGCACAAAATTATCATTTTGTGAAATCACTCCCCTTCAACTTTTTAAAGTTATTGGCCAACTGTATTCCATAGAGGCAGAAAATAAAAGTGATCACCCCTTTTCAATCTAGTGGCTCTCCACTTAGACAGCTGAAACTCTAGTTACCCCCTTTTCTATATCTGTTTGATGGACACTGCAGCATTAATAACATTAACCCATTTTTTTGTCTTACTTTTAAACATCTATTGCAAGACCACTGGTTACTAGAGGGCCCACATTCTCCCTCTCAGTAGTCATCTTGGGACTAGTGCTCGGTTTTCTCCTTGTGAGAGAAGGAGCACAGATACATTATTTCCTGGAGACTGCTGATCACCAGAAAGCCCAATAACTGCTTCAGAGGTGACAGCTTAGAATTTGTGCTTATATGCTGCTCCTGGTGAGAGAAGGAGTAGAGTGCATTGATTCCTGACTGTTTCTGGTTGTACACAAAGTGTCTGTGCTTAACATTCCTGCTTGATCTTGTTGCTATTCAAGGCATCTACCAGGAAAAGACTACAACTAGCCTACAGACCCTTCAGTCATCTGGGACAATACTGTGGATCACCAAACAGGCTGTGGCCCGCTCCTCATCTTGGAACTGGTGCTAATGATTTGCTTCTGGTGAGAGAAGAAGCAAAGGAGCATTGTATCCCAGCAGAGTTAAGTTATGGTGAGACCAGTACTAGTAATAGCCAGGCAGAAGCCATTACTGCAACTCCCCTAATTTTGTCATTCTTAACAAGCGAATTCTTTGTTTTCAGTAAGTACTGCTTGATTTGTTTCTAAATTCAGAATATATGCCTAAATACTTCATCTTTAAATTTTCAGGGTCTACATATTAGTTTCCCCTCAAGTATTTGGCCATGCCCTTTACAGACTCAGATACCTTGAGTGACATTTTTCCTGCACAAGCACGATTTAAATTTCTCTAATACCTAGTTGCACACAGGACAACTAGTTTGCAATGACAAGCTGTGTCCAGAGTTGCAAACTTGAATAATTCTGACATTGCTTTATATTCTTACTCCAGCTATCTAATCAATAAAAAAAGGTCTGTTACCATGTATATAAACTTTCCTACTATCTCCATTAACAGCTTGGTTGATATGGGCATCCTGAGGCAATGAAGAAATTGCCTCATGTTTACTGACAACCAGTTAATTCTCAAACTGATATGATATGTGAGAGATGTATTTACACAATGTCACTGGAGGCAAAGCTCTCACGTAAAAGTGCTCCTAATATCAATAAAGTTGTCATTAGTACACACGCTGCATCAATCACATACAATTCAAAGCAGACATACAGACCCACATATTTTGAGGCATTTAAATGTAACCTTCCTAAACCACAAAGGCCTTCTAGATGAAGTACACAATAAATACCCTCAGCAGCCCAAAATGCACTTTTTCAAAACAACACACACATCAATACAGAGCCACATGTCATAGAGCCTCTGCCTCTAAGCCCATAAGGCAAGCCACGACATAATCCAACAACTTGGTTGATGTCCCTCTCACCAGGCTAAGGAGAAAGTCACGGTCAGCTGCTTATCAGGGGCTAGGATCCGCCACATTACACATGCACTCAGGTCATTCGACCACAAGAACCAGTATGACTCAGTCATAGTCCATGTATGAGTAAATGACCTGAGACGTACCTCCCTAGACTGTATTGAAGAGAGACATCATGGAGCTCTCGGAATATGTGTCTCAAGCTGGTAGTAGCCTAGCATTGAACAGCATTTTACCTTCTCAAAGGATGATGCCACAATCCGAACAAAAAATTATTGACTTTAATAATTGGCTTAGTTTCTGGTGTCATTCTAAGGTGGAGGTATATTTGTCAGCTTGGAAGGAGATGATCAACAGACCATGCTGCTTTGCCGGGGATGGTCTGCACCTCTCCCCACTAGGTTTTCGAATATTAGCTAAAACATTATCTTCCCCCATATTGCCTTTTTTAGTAAATGCCAAACAAAGTACTTCTGACATAGCAAATCACAACCAAGAAAATCTAATGGTATTACTGCTCAGTGCTAGGAGTCTAAACAAAAACCTCCACTCCCTAGAAGCTCTCTTCACCCTAGAGAATGCCGATGTCTGTGAGGTCACTGAGACATGGTTTAAAGCTGCGGAGAGCACACCAACAGTGCAAGATTATAATTCTTCCACACATTTAGATCAGCTACTTCACAGACAGGGACAAAAAGGTGGGGGTATATCTATTTACATCAAACATAAATATACCTTAAGACTGGTCAAACACAACAATGCACTTGAGCTGCTCCATGTCCAAATCACCATAGAAAAAATTCAATATCACTTCATTGCCAACTATAAGTCCCCCTCTATGACCCGGGAAATCCATACCATGTATTTAAACTTGTTAGAAACACTAACCATCCAACCCAATACCATATTCATGGGCGACTTTAATTATCCCACTATTAACTGGGAATCCTATACTATACCAAAAGTACAATATGCTTCACCTCAAAAAATCTAGATCCGTCAGAGCCACAAGGGCGGGAGACTTAAACCTCGACACGGCTATTAATAGGACGTGCTGGAGGGATAGATTCATCACCCAAAGACTCCCTATGCTGTGGAATAAAATCCCGGTATATGTGAGGCAGAGCACCTCGCTGGCCTTGTTCAAGAGAAATCTTGACCAATGGATGGGAGATCGCAGATATACCCCAGGGATTACCTCAGTGTCACTGCTCGACAAAGGCACAGCAAAATAATGGGTATAGTTCCCCATACTAAAGGGGTGGCGTAAGCCACAAAACTATGGGCTAGGCTTGTAAATGCCCTCGGGCAGATAGCCTAGTATGAACCTATGAACCTATGAACAAGCACAGAGATTCCTGGATTTTGTAAACACAAACTCCCTAAACCAGATAGTCAATACACCAACCAGGGACACAGCCATACTGGATCTGGCCCTTACTAATATGGGAGATTGCTGCATATCCCCTACTGTAGCACCTTCCCTGGTAAGGTCAGACCACAAAAATAGTCTCTTCTGAAGTAAAAATAAAACCTGGACTGTAGAATAGTGTGTGTTGTACCTTTAAGAAGCATTTCAAGGACAACACATGCATAGAAATAGCAAGCACCTGCTAGCTAAAGGTGCCATTTTCAGAGTGCAGCCAGAGAGTGAGCATGTATGAGTGCTATAGCTAGTTTGTTTATAAGTTTATCTGTTATTAAGCCTCAATCCTGATTTGTTTGTACATAATAAAGCTGCATGAACAGAACTCACAGAAGTTCATCTATTGTATCTTGACCAGACAAGCGACATGGTGTCAGAACCAGGATTCCAGAGACTGCTTTTCAAAGCTACGAGGTGCAGAGTTAACAGTGAAGGTGAACTAAGTGAACCGAGCACAAAAAAGGGCCAGAAATGAACCAAAGGTAATGAAAACTTGCACGAACTATTTATTTATTAAAAAAAGATAAAACGGAGCATTACAAGGGCACATAATACATTATTAAGCAAACAGGCACAAAAAGTTTATTAATTAAAAAAAATGCTTAAAACTAAGATATTTGATAAAACAATTATCAGAAAAGCACAACAGGTTTGAAATTACCTCGGAATTGCAAAACTGGCATGTTTAAATTAAAACAAGTATGTTTAGAGTAAAACAAGCACAAGAAAAGTATAATGGGAATGAAAAGAAGATTAAACGAGTGCAATGAATATAATAAATGATAAACCTAGCTGGGTCAGAGACCACTGAAAGACAGCATTCATTTGTGTATACACCAACGGTATGTGAAGGTGAAGGGGAATCCGTCATATTGTTGTACAGGCTGAATCAAGGGAGGACCTTGAGTGTTTGAAAAGCAAATTTAGGGAAATGTGCAATCCCCAGATGAATATTTCATTAGAGAGGCATTTGTTTTACAAAAGAGATCAAAATCAACGAGAAACTTTTGCAGCTTATATTACTGACCTGAAAAAACAAAGCTAAAACGTGCAGGTTTATTGAGTTAAAAGACAAGTTAATAAAGGACAGGCTTGTGTGTGGTATTAATAGTGCTACAGTGAGAATGATTTTGCTTTGTGAAAGTGACTTAATGCTAAGTGAAGCTATTGAGATTTGTCAAATCCATGAAGTTACAGAAAGGTACGCAAGTATGCTTGCAAGTGAGTATGGTTTCAGCAGGGTCCAGAGCAAATGTAGACAGCATGCAACACATGGCTAGCAGAAGCAGGCCTAAGCACATTGCGGCTGTAACCCCTACAAGTGTGGCAGGTAAAACCCGTAGTTTTCCAGCAAGTTCTAAGACTAGTTCAGTGAGAATGGCATGATTAGTGCAGTGCAAGGGTGAGTCAGCAAAACCCAAATCAAGCTGTATTGTTGACTGTCACAAATGTGGTGCTAATCATGGGTCTAAAAGAGAGAAGTGCTTAGCATTTGGTCAGCAATGCCACAAGTGTAAAAAAAATGGAACCATTTTCAAAAGTTTTGCAAATCAAGTAAACCTCACACAGTTAAAAGCAGTGTCACTCAAAAAGGCAACTTGATCATATAGAGAGCTGCAGCTTTTCTTTCTACATACAGTGCAATGAAAAAGTGTTTGCCCCCTTCCTGATTTCTTATTTTTTTGCATGTTTGTCACACTTAAAGGCACTATATGGGGGTGGCAAGAGCCTTTGCCAATATCCGAAAGCCCAGGGGTGACAGGTGCAAGCTGTCCCTAGCGAAGCATAGTGGCTTGTCGAGCATGTCATCCCAGGCTGACAGGCATTGGATCCCCTTTGAATGACACCAATACTTAAGCCAATTGTTGAAACTGATCATCTTGTCTTCATATTGTGGCATCATTCTTGATGAGGGTAAGATGCTACTCAAGGTCAGGGTCCTACTGGCCTGGGCTACATGCTCAGAGAGCTCCTCTATGTATCCAAGAAAGGAAATGGGCAACACAGGAACTTTCCAAAAGTCCACAAAACAGCAAAGCCTGTATTTGGACTACTCTAGGTCAGGAAAGACGGGAAACAAGGATAATTTTTTTTTTCTTTTTTACAGCAAACAGCAGGAAAATGCAATAAATATATAACACAGGCTAGCGCACTTGAGTGTTTAGCCTCAACAGGTAAATGCAACAAACAGGACAAACTTTAAATTACAAGCGCAAAAGCACGCTAAAGCTGGCTTTAAAGCAGGGGGTTAGAAAGAGATAGGAAATGGCCCAAAACAGCCAATAAGCTACAAGTTACTTGGTTGGAACCACTCCTCAAGGGACAGATAAGCTGCTCAGAGCTCCCCACTCTCACTGGTGAACAAAGAAGCTTCTCCCTATCCAAATAAGAATATGGGCAACACAGGAACTATGACACAGCCCAGAGATCAGCAATACCCGAAGACTGGACTATTCTAGTTCAGTAAAAGCGGGAAACGAGGATTTTTTTTTTTTTTTTTTTTTTTTTTTTAAGTAGCAGAAATTAGGTACAGAAACACAGTAAATGCTTTAATTCGGCTAGCGCACTTGAGTGTGTAGCCTACCAGTTGCCTGTATCACTCTGCAGGACACCACGAGGAGCTGTGCGGAGTTGTATACAATAACAAACCTTTTAAATCACAGATTCGCTAGTCCAGAATACCCACAGTCAAATGGACTAGCTGAACTTGCAGTACAGAGTACAAAGCAATTACCAGAGAAGTCAAAGCATGATAATACCAATATCTTCTGGAACTTCATCTCAGAAACATATCCTGTGATAATATGTTTGGGTCACCTGCTCAGAAACTTCTGTCTAGGCAAACCAGAACAACATTGCCTATCAGTTCCAGTTTGTTGAGACCTAAAGCTAAGAACAGAACAATCAAAGTCTAACTATTCAGAAAGCATTTTTCCAGAAATCCAGCTATGATAAAGAGAGCAGATTTCTTCATCCATTGAAAGAAGAGACAGTGAGGAGAAAACAGTGAAAGGTTTCAACTGGAGTGGTCAAGTAACAGGTATATGAGTTAAACCGAGATCCTACTTCCCAGAATCTGAGGGGGTGGAGTACAGGAGGAATCGCAGACATCTTCTTCCTGTATCAGAATTGATATCACAGCATTGTTCCTGTGATACAGACTCTAGATCTCAGAGCAATCCAGACGATGTTCCTGTTGTAGAATGTGTCTTAACTTCTACTTCTGTTCTGATGTCCTCAAAGTTGAACAGTCAGTAGAGACAGTCCCAGCTGCTAGAACTATTTCTAATTTCTAGGTCACACGATTTGGTCGTATTTCCAGACCTACTGTGAAATACACAGCAACCTGGACATAACTGTCTATATGTACTTAGCTCTGTATAATTGCATGACAAAGAAATATTTTGTATTAATTGCATGTCAATTGATGACGTCAATTTTGCATGACTTACTTCTCAAAGAGGGAGGCTAGTGTGTGTGTGTGTTGTACCTTTAAGAAGTGTTTCAAGGACAGCATGTGTATATAAATAGCAAGCACGTGCTAGCCTCAGTGCTATTTTGAGAGTGCAGTCAGAGAGTGAGCATGAATGGGTGTAATAGCTAGTTTGTTGATAAGTTTATCTAAGTTCATAGGTAGGTAATAGGCTATTGGCCCTAGAGCCTATATAGGCCTAGCCAAAAAGGTACCCTGGCTTTCGCCCCCAAGAAAATTATTTTCCTGTGCCCCTGTCAAGCAGAGCCACAGAAGTGATCCCCGAGATGAATTTCCTATTTCCCACCCAATCATCAAGATTTTTCTTGAAGAGTGCTAATGAGGAGCTCTGTTTGACATAGATAGGTGGTCTGTTTCAGAGTCTGGGAAGTCTCTGGGGCAGGACTCTATTCCTCCAGCATGTTCTTGTTTATTGTAGTGACAAGGTTTAGGTCCCTAGAGCGTGTAGCTCGGAGGGATTGGGATTTCTTTAAGTAGAGCATTGTCCAACAGCTCTAGGTTTGAAATAGCTTTGTATGTTAGGCAGAGATCGTCTGAGCAGGCGATATGTTTCAGAGTAAAGCTGGAGTTTTTTGAGATGGTCTGCGTAAGGCATCTGTTTGAGGCCAATAATCCTCTTTGTGAGGTATTTCTGCGGCCTTTCCAGTTGTTGTAGATGT
The DNA here is from genome assembly GCF_019279795.1 of Protopterus annectens. Taxonomy (NCBI): domain Eukaryota; kingdom Metazoa; phylum Chordata; order Ceratodontiformes; family Protopteridae; genus Protopterus; species Protopterus annectens. Next base: position 782,699,193 of record NC_056729.1, read on the forward strand.
CTTGTGACGTACATACCAAAAGGGGCATTCTACTCTATAATGGGTCTAATGAGTGATGAGTAGAGGGGAACAAAGACCTCTTTTTTTCTGGATGAGAAACTTTTTGTGATGAGGTATGCCATGTAGAAGGATTTTATGACCACAGTGGCAATGTGATTATCAAAGGAGAGACTACTGTCCACCTGTGTCCCAAGGTCTCTTATCACACTTTTGGTGTTAAGTACACTACCACCTATGTGGTAGTTCATGGGTACAGAGTTTTTACCAAAGGGGATGACAATACAATGCTTTGACACCAGGCATCTGTCTCAGTGAGGCCCTTTTGTAGGATGTCCACATCGTTAGGAGTTTCGATTATGGCTCCTAGTTAGCAGTCATCTGCAAACTTAATTAGCCAAAGACTTTCTGTGTTAGCCTGTACTTCATAGAAGTAGATACCAAACAGGAGAGGACCCAGGACAGAATCCTGTGGTACTCCACTTGTCACTGGTCTGAAGTCTGATTTGGAGTCTGCTACTTTCACAGTGTGGGTTCTGTCAGTAAGCCAGTTGGCAACCCATCTTGTGACATAGGGATTTATACCTAGTTTAGTGAGTTTATCTATAATTCCAGAGTGGGAGATGGTGTCGAACGCCTTGGTGAGATTTAGATAGGCTGTGTGAACCACCTTACCCTCATTTATGGCTTCGGTGACTGCTTCAAAAAGTCTATCAGGTTTAGGAGATATGATTTGCCTTTTACAAACCTGAACTGTGTGGGGTCCAGAGTTTGGAGATCTCCAATGTCTTTGTTTATGAGTTCCATGATAATACATTCCATGGCCTTGCACACCAGGCTCGTCAGGCTACTGGGGTGGTAGTTCCCGGGGTCTGTTGTAGCTCCCCCTTTGTGGAGTGGGATAACTGCCATGGTGTGCCATTCAACGAGCACAAAGCCTAAGGTGAGGCTATGACTGAGCACGGTACTTAGGTGGGGTGCCAGTTCAGTCTGTAGTTCATGTAGAAGGCAGCCTGGGATATTGTCAGGTCCCATGGATGTTGTATTCTTGGGTTTGGAGAGTGGGGGTTTTACCTGTGCAGCTGTGATTACAGGAACTTTGCATTCTTCCGATATAGAGATGGACCCTTTAGGGGGTGAGGGGGGGGGGGTAAAGTTAGCATTGAACCTATCTGCCAGAATGTTGGCAATATCAGTTGGTTCTGTATATTTAGTGCCATTGTGCTGTAACTCAGAGCAGATCTGAGTGTTGCCATTGAGATTCTTGACATAGCTATAGAATGCTTTGTGGTTGTCATTAGAATCAGTGGCGATTTTGTTTTCATAACTAGCTTTGGAGGATTTTATGAGGGATCTCAGCTTCTTACTGAGGCTGACCAGGGAGCTCCTCCAATCATGGGATTTTACTCTTTTTTGCAACAGTTTCTTTCTTCTGTTGTAGAGTTTGTTTATGGCAGAAGACCACCAGATTGGCTTCCTTTTTTTGGAGGATAGCATCTTGGTTCTGTTAGGGATAGCATGATCCATGCACTCGTGTAAGTGCTTATAAAGTGCACTTGTGTAGGATTCAGCAGTCGTACCTCTATTATCCATCTGCATGGGTGTCGTGAAGTTTGCCACTTCTGTCTTAAGAAGCGTGAAGTTGGCTTTGGAGAAATTTTTTACAGTTGTTTCCCTAATGGGGGGGTGAGGGCGGGATGTGGATGTCTAGGGTGATTAGCTAGTGGTCGGATCTGACCAACGAGGAATTGACCTCTGGTGTGGAACACTGGTCACCCATGTTGGTGATGACCAGGTCTAGGATATTGCTGCCCCTGGTGGGGGTGTGGATAAGTTGATCCAAGGTGTTGGAATTTATGAATTCCAGAAAACGTTGAGCAAAAGAGTTGGTACATGAGTATTTTTCCCAGTTAATGGTGGGATGGTTGAAATCACCCATTATTAGGGTGTTGGGTTGTACCCTAATATTTTCCAGTGTATCAAGAAAAGAGGAATGGGAATCCTGGGGCATGGTGGGGTGTCTGTAGCAAGCTACAATCTGGATTGTGGTTTTGGCCAGAGTTAGTTGAACTTGGATAATCTCAGATGCATTATGCTGAGCAACTAGCTTGGAGGTGTGGATATCCTTAATGAATATGGACATGCCTCCGCCTTTAGTGTTTCGGTCCGGGTTAGTTGGCTGAAAGGTGTGGTATGAATTATAGCCTGGTAATGCAGGGGTGCTCTCTGGAGCTTTGAACCAGGTCTCTGTCACTGCACAGATGTCGATGTTCTCCATTTTAAGGAGTGCCTCGAGTGAGTGCATTTTGAGATTTAGACTTCTAGTACTGAGTAGCATTACCCTCAGATTTTGCTTGCTTGTACCTGTTATGGTGGTGAATTTGTCATTTGAACCTTGCCTAAAAAAGGCACTATAGGGGTTGCAAGAGCCTTTGCCAGTACCTAGAATCCCAAGGGCGATATGTGCAGGCCATCTCTGGCAAAGCATCGTGGTCTGTTGATCATGTCATCCCAGGCAGACAGATACTGGATTCCCTTAGAATGACACCAGAAGCTTAGCCAACATTAACGTAATGTTATTAAGCCTCAATTGTGCCTGTACATAAAAAAGTTTCTTGAACAGAACCCACAGAAGTTGGTTTTATCCTGACCAGACGAGCAACACTGGACCCCCGGCTAAACCTGGAATATTCAGGAACTACTCTAAGACTAACTTCCTGCTATTAAGTGATAACCTGGCAAAATTTCAAACCCCCATAAAACCTGAGAACACTGCTGCCTATGCAGGACTGTTCACAAAAACCCTGTACAAGCATGTTAATAGCTGCATAGAGGCAGGTGTACCCACCAGGAAGAAGTACAGAACTAACTAACTAACTAAAAAAAAAAAACAAAAAAAAAACAAGCCACACTGGTGGAATCACAAAATCAATAGGCTGTATAACAGAAGGAAGAATATCACGGCAAAAATTAGGAGGTGCAGCACCCAGCAGGATAAAAGCACTCTCGTCAAACAAAACAAACATCTCAGAGGACAAAAAGTCTACCGAAGCAGATAAATTCAGCTCCATCTTTACCCCTCCCCCAACCTTCCCTCAGGAAATACCATCAAATATAATGCCCCCTGCTATCACTAGGGAACAGGCCCTTAATGCGCTCTCTAAGGCCAAGAACACTGCATCAATGGGCCAAGACAATATCCCAGGATGCCTTCTAAATAGCATGAAACATGACCTGTCAGGGTCTCTGGAATTGCTATATAACTATAGCCTCCAAACAGGCTTCGTACCTCATGAATGGAGAACAGCAAAAGTCATCTCTCTGCACAAGGGTGGGTCATCTACAGACCCTGGAAACTACAGAGCCATAAGTCTCACTAGTCTTATATGTAAAGCCATGGAAAGAATTATCATGGAAATGATCAACAGTGATATAGTAAACCAAAAGACACTAGACACAACCCAGTTTGGTTTTGTCAAGGGCAGATGGTCTTCAAATCAACAGAGGAGGGCAAAATTATTCACGCTGCCTATCTTGACTTGGCCAAAGCAAATTACACAATACCCCACTTGGGCATTGTTGACAAACTCAAGAGGTTAAGTACAAACTTATATGTAACCTGGTGGGCAGCCAACTGGCTCACAGACAGAACCCAGGAAGTTAGAACTGGGGATTCCACCTCTACAAAGAGGCTAGTCACAAGTGGAGTCCCTCAGGAATCAATCCTTGGGCCTCTCCTTTTTGGCATTTACTTCTCTGAAGTCAAGACCAATGACAGTGGTCTCTGGCTGACTAAATTTGCAGATGATTACAAATTACGAGCTGTCGTTGAATCCCATACTGGCACAAATGTTCTCCAGAAGGAGCTGACACAGACAAACAACTGGTGTCACAGCCATGGACTAAAAGTAAATGCCAAGAAATGCATAAAAATATCCTTTGGGAAGTCATCCACCCTGGTAACTATCACGTTGACAACATATCCCTTAGAGTTGACCCAGTAGTCAGGGACTTAGGGACACACATAGTTAGTGGTCTAAAATTGACCACCACGTATCTACAGTAACTGAGGCAATCATTCTATGTTGCGCAACTTATAAACAAAGGTTATGGCATCTAAGTCCAAGGAAGTCATTGTTCCACTGTATTTGGCATTCATCAGACCTATCACTGAGTACAATGCCCCCTTTGGTATGTACCTACCAGGCATATCCAACAAATGGAAATTCCTCAGAGGTTCTTCACTAAAGGAATACAGGGCCTAAGTAAAATGTCCTATGCAGATCGCCTCAAGGCTCTATCCCTGTATTGTTGTCTCCTACAGGCTTTTGAGGAAAGATCTATGCCTGGCGTACAAGGCATTGTCAGACCCCACTCTGATGGACCTTCTGCAAATCCGCAAAACAAACAGCACCAGAATTACCTGTTCTAAAGACATAAACCTTACCTGTGATATAAATAGGACCTGCTGGAAAGAAGTACGTATCCTAGAGATTACCCTTTCTCTGGAACAAGGTCTGCATCCATGTGAAGCAGAGTTCCTCCTTAACCCAACTCAAGTACAACCTGGACAATTGGATGGGGAACAGGAAATTCATCCCTGGTTTGGCACCTATGTCTCTAATGGACACAAGCAACCTGTAAATGGTTCATCTCCCAAGTCCCTGCTTACACTTATTCAAGGGTATCAGAACTTGTCAGAGATTTGGGATGCATGGCTAGGCTTAAAAAGGCCCTTGTGGTTGTTAGCCTAGTAAACATCTATGAACCTATGAGAACATCATTTTCACTATCAAGCTCTATTAAAAAGAAACTCTAAAACAGTCCCCCAAGGAAGTAGTGATAAAAGTAAAAATGTAAAAGCAGTCTTTATCAAAAGCTGCTGAAATCTGGTTACCACATCCACAAACACACACATATCTAGTAAGTAAACTGTCTTTGTCATGAATCAAGCTACCAAGCTATAAACAGCAACCATGTTTTGATGGCAATAGAGGGCAGTTCATAGGTTTTCGCCCAAGACATATTTTCTAACATTCAGTACATCATCTGAAGTCATTAATGTCACAGCACAATCATGTTTCAACATAAAGTTTAGCATCATAATGTGAAAATGAAAAAAAAAAAAAAAAAAAGTAAAAATCAGTCTACTGTACACTTATTTCAAGACAAATTACGAGCAGAAAGACAATGAAGGATAGAAAAATCATAGATACGACGGAAAATCTGTTGCTTTGTGATACCATCCAAAAACTGTACAATCTGGGTAGCAGATCATTTAAGGTGATTTGAAGCCTCAGTTTTAGAGAGGTCCACAACAGTAAAAACATTGGCAGAAAACAGCAAGATTTGGGCAGCATTACAACACAAAACACACACACACACACACACACTTACAAAAGTATAGAACACAAAATATCTGACATTCCAAAATAAAATGTTTATTACCAGAGGATCTAAACTTGCCCTGAGATATCACGAGTGTTTTAAATGCATTCCCCAAAAATGCCTAAAGAAGCATTGTGCAAGTATTCTCCAGTGTAACATTTACAAAGTAGAGATAATACTTATTAAAGTATGCAGGAAACAACTCAGACCTTAATAAAATACAACAAATAACGAAAAATGAGGTAAAAAATAATTTCAAATGTTTATGGAAAAATGTTATCACAAACATTTACTGATCTTTTTCAGTGCTACAGTTTATTTCAAAATATTTACTGATTTTTTTTTCAGTATCACACGTTATTACCAAATATTACAAAATAAAGTCCATGAAACAAACAAACAAAAAATTCTCCATATCCATATTTAAAAAAGCAAATGGTAAAATGAAGCTTCCACAGTATTCTTCAACAGACTTGAACCTGACAGAGAGCCGTCCTGTTCATGAAGATCCAGCTCCTTATACAAAATGTATGCAATAATGTCAGGTTGTTGATCATGTTTTAGAAAAATACATAAGTCTGTTGGTTAAAAATGCTCAGTTGTGATACATAAAAGAAATACTGGTCAAATCCTTCTACCAAAGTAACTTGAGAATTAATATCATTCTTCCTAAAAAAGACAACAGGGTCTGTAGAAAGTAACAATTTATTCTGGACTCCTACAGTCACCTCCATCAGGTGTACATTAGAGTACAAAATTCAGACACATTTCTTGCACACCAGTAGGTCTGTCAGAAACTGGCATTTTGCAAACAGATCTCAATCTCGTTCTCTCTCTCTCATAGTTGCAACTCTGAGTGTTAAGGCAGAAGTACTGGGTTTATCAACTTAGTTCGAGGGGAAGCTGATGATATCAGCCAATTACCAGGTGATAAACAAGCAGTTACAGTCCAGAAACTGACATCAGATCACAAGAACAACCTTGTTACCATCTGCATGATTACCCTAAGGACTGCTCAGTGCTGTAGACATTGTGGGCAATCACCAATCAAGTTTCACAGGGTATTTTCCAGTTAAGCAGGCTGTACAATGGCCAAATGTTTCGGAACATTTTCTGTTGACTACTAAGTGGTGATCCAACGTTTCTTTCACACTTTCTTTATCCTGTTTGTCTTTGATACCATTCTGCACAGCTGACACTAGCCCATTAACAGAGAGATAAACCACACTGTTTGCTCCTGTGCAATAAAAAAAAATAAAATAAAAATGAATACGTGACATTAAAAAATAACAATCCTTTTTGTCAGTACTTTAATTTGCTCCAACAACTGCAGGACAGTAGCTGTAGATCTGAACGTGTCACTGTGTTAATACACATCCACGTTAATAATTATCTAATGAGATGGAAGCATTTGAAATTATTTCTAGCAGTCTCCACAATAAGCTTCTAAAGTTATACAACTTTCCCTTATTTTTACATGGAATATTTTTTAAAGCCGATAAATGTACAACTTCCCTCAAAACTAAATAGCAAGTAAAATAAATGAATAAATAGCTAACAAATGTATTCTGTCACATTCTCGTCATCTTTACTCTTTCCAAACATCTTCCTCATCTGCCAGAACATTTGAATAGATGGCTTGCTCCTGATAATTCCAAGCATCTGAGCTGCTTTTCTGATAATTATTGTCATAAAATATACTCAACTTTAGAGGACAGGACCCACCAGTTAAGTTCAGTGTACTTTTAAAATACCTAGGCACCAATTCCAAAAGACTTACTCTCAGTGTAAGTGACCACTTATACTGACAGCAGGTGTTTTGGAATCTGGTTCCCATACTAAGCCTGTTTACTGATAGGGCTTACACTGAAGTAATTCACTTACACTGACGGCAGGTCTTTCAGAATCTGGACAGATTTACACTGACAGCAACTCTCTTGGAATATGGCCCTGAGTATTTTACTGCAGATTAAGCATTCCAATTTATATGAAATGTGTTAAACCTGAAAGCAGTAGCCCTGCAAATTTATAACTGCATCAAATTAATACCCACAAAAATATAGCAAGATGTGGTACTTACCACTTCATTACACAAAAGAATCCTTTCATGTCTTCACTATAATCTGTTGCCATCTAGATTATGGAACACTTATCAAAAGACTTCTTCTTCTTTCAGCTTTTCCCGGTTAGGAGTCGCCACAGCGGATCCCCTGTCCACTCATGATTGTCAGTGAAGTTTTACGGTGTCAAGTTGCCAGCCCAGTGCCCAACCTTCCACAGAAGGCAAGCACTCATGCCTAGGGCCAATTTAGAGTGTCCAATTCACCTACAGCATGTCTTTGGGATGTGGGAGGAAACTGGAACACCCGGAGAAAACCCACACGACCAGAGGGAGGACATGCAGACTCCACACAGAAGGCGCCCCCAGCCGAGGATCGAACCAGAAAACCTCTTGCTGTGAGGCTGCAACGTTAACCGCTGCACCACCGCGGCCGCCCCATACTTACCAAAAGACAGGGCCTCCTAAATAGCTGGCTGTGATGCCAACCACTGTCAAAACATGGGGGCCAGACAGCCTTTAATAGGTATAGGCAATTGTCAGAGCCCAGACTCTCGACATATAGAACTTCAGTATTGGTACATCAAATAGCAGCATGTTTCCTAAGTCAACCCTTGCCTCTAACTCCAACAAAAGTGGCAAATAAAGAAGCTCTCAAAAAAACATCCAAAATTAAAACTATATGATCAAAGTAATCTTACGTAGAAGACCACCCTTAAAGTGGCCAAAATTAGTTTCTTTCTGACTAATGATCTAAAATAAAGTATCCCAAACACTGGGTAAATTATGAAACAGCAAAATTTCCTGGACACAAGGAATCTCAAGTGCTTTTACACATTCTATAAACTCTATCTTTTGCTTTGATCTCCATCTTGGTACACTCTATGTCTCTGATTTGCTGCTTGCTCCAGATCAGTCTATTTAATTCAAAAGACCAGTGAATGTTGAATTGGTAAACATATCAAGATAAGAGAAGTCATCTACTCAAGTCTTTCCTCTTTCTCATCAAAATTATCAGTTTTCCAGACAGAAGTCTAAGTCCAATCTGTGTAAGGTTCTCAGATGTTCTATGTAAATTTTAATTAGAACCTGCAACACATTTTCTTCCACTGCCATAATCTAACCACATGTGCAGATTTACTTTCCTGTATATAAAAAAAATAATTCACAACATGATACAAAAATGTTTTCAGAGTCTCTACTTCTAGCCTGTGCTCCCCATATAAAGTGACTCATCAATTGTTTTTTGGTAAATTAACAAACATATGCTGAAATAAAAAATGCCCAGGATTTTAATAGCTGCTACTATTTGCTGACTATAAAACCACCACTTTGTTGATAAAAAGTCACAGATTTTAGGAAAGACTGGTCAAGATTTTGAGAAAGTCATGCAGGTGTACTCTAGTTGCAATCAAAATGACTAACTGATGGTATGGAAGTATGTAAAATTAGCACAAAACCTAAAAATAAAGAGGAGACAGATGAAAAGGATAAAAATAACATTGAAAGGGGCAAGACATTGCATTCAAGCACGATGTCTAAGATGACATATACCAACAAATGAGCAGAAAAGTGCCACACTCAAAAATCAAATGTGTAGGATGTGCAAGGCTGTTGGCCATTATGCAAAAGAAACAAGAAGTTAAGTATTTACCATAACGTTACATCTGTGTTGTCCATTTTCATTCTTCCTCAACTGTTGGATCCTCGGATCCGACTCGACCATTATTATAGCTCATGGCCACCAAAAAACTCTGAGTCCCTCCCTTACCCATAATGCACCAACATCTAACAAAACTCAAATCTTGTTTGCTGTTTTACATAAAGTAGAAAGAACTACTACAAAAATCCTAACAGAATAAGCCATATCTAGGGCTCAACGTGAAGGACACTGGTGTCCTTATAATCTCCCGTTCTTCCAGAAATTCACTGTGAAAAAAGGTTGGGGGTTGGTGGGTGGGGAGTTGAGAAAGAATGAAAATGGACAACGCAGATGGAATGTTATGTTAAGTACTTAACTTCTTTATCAGATATTGCCAGTTTTCATTTAAGTTTATATTCAACTGTTGGGACAGAGTCCCCAGCTACCTAAATCCCCAGGTGGACACTAAAGAAGGATATTCCTGAGCACAGCTGAGCCAAAGGCTGCTCTTCCTCTTGAGACCAAATCTTTGTAATGCATAACAAAGGTGTGAGGCTTGGCCCAAGTTGCAGCTGCACATATGTCATCCATGAAAGCCCTAGAGAGAAACACTGAAGAAGTTGCCATGAATCTAGATAAATAAGTTCTTACAGGTTTTGGTATGGATAAACCCAGCTTGTTGTAGATAAATGATATACAATCTGTCAGCCATCTGGCTACAGTCACCTTTGCAACTGACTTTAACAATTTAGAACCTGCAAAGGACACAAACAATTGATCTGTCTTTCTTATATCTTTGTTCTATGTATGTAAAAATTGTCTGAGACATCCAATACATGTAATATATATTCACCTTTGTTTGTAAATTTTGAAAATAAGACTGGCAGATTAATAGACTGGTTAATATTGGATTCCGATATCACCTTAGGAAGGAAAGAAGAGTTGGTATGTAATGTTACTCTAGCCTTATGAAAAGTCAAGTAGGAATTTTAGAGGACAATGCTTGAAGTTCTGAAAAACTTCTAACAGAGGTAATGGCCACTAGAAAGATAGTTTTCGAGGTCAGAAATTTAATATCACATTTGGCTGTTGGTTCAAAGGGAGAATGAATTAAGGCCTGCAGCACCAAATTTACTTATTTATTTTATTTATTTATTTACATTTGTTAACCGGGAGTGTCCAAACGGACGTAGGTCCATTTTCAGCAGAGGCCCAGGGAGAAAAGCTCCACAGTTAAAATAAACAGACAGTAGTTACATTGGATTACATAGCGATTAACAATTTAACATAGCAATTAATTACAAACATATTTACAGATGAAGAACACAGTACATCAGTAGACAACTAGAATCTTTATCTGCGAAGTACATAACAGACATTAACAAATGTTACAATAAGAAGTTTCTGCTGTATACTAAGTACTAGGCTCATGAGCATCTGAGCGTGCTATAATCAAGGTAGTTAGTGGGGTGGAAAGAAAGGTAGCGGTTGGATGGGGTGAGTGATATTAGAGTGCGAGTTGCAAGGGCATAGCCAGCATGTTTTTAGGTGCACTTTTAGGAAAGTTTTGAAGTTCCATAATTTGGCTATAGCACAACAGAATAGTGCTTCACCAGCAGAGTTATTGGCTTTAGTGATCTGCAAGTGATTTTTGTTGCTGGATCTTAGTGGTCTGGTGGTGCGATAGGGTTGTAGTAGATTCTGGAGGGATGGGACATTTAGTGGATGGTTTACTAGTTTGTGGGTTGTAGAGTTGATACCATTGAAAGAGGTGAGGGAGTTCAAGCCAGCCCAGTTCAGCAAGTGAGAGACACTGGTGACTATGGTAGGATGCCCTTGTGGCAAATATGGTGATTTTGTTGTAGCAGGTCTCTAGCTTGTTTAGATTGCATTGCCTTAGTTTGGTATATATTAGAGAGGCATAAAGTACGGTGGAGATGAGGTGGGAATTTGCTATTGAAATCTTTGCTGCTTTGGTGAGAAGTTGCTTATTTCTGTATAACGCTCCTAGTTTTTTGTGGACTTTTTTTATGGTCATGGATATGTGAATGTCAAATTTTAGTTTATTGTCTATTTCCACTCCTAGCAATTTGGTGTGTTCTGTTGGGTATATAGTGGTGTTGTCTTTTTGCTGTGATGTTGTTTTGAGTATGGTTGGTGGGTTGGAAGATGAGTAGTTTAGTTTTGTTTGGGTTGAGTATTAATTGGGCATCGGATAACCAAGTTTCAACAGAGGAAAAGGCTTCCTGTGTGACGTTTTGCAGTTTGGATAGGGACTGGGCTGAGCAGATGATGGTTGAGTCATCTGCGTATTGTATGAGCGTGCCATGTTTGGTGGCAGAGGCTAGATTATTGGTGAGAAGAGTAGGGGTCTAAGGATGGATCCTTGGGGAACCTCTACAGAGACAGGTAGTTGGGGAGATATGTCATTCTGCCATACAACGGATTGTTGGCGGTCAGACAGGTAACTCTGAAGCCAGTTGGTGACTGATTGAGAGAAAGATAAGTTATTGAGGACAGAGATGAGTTGTTTGTGTGGGACCATGTCAAATGTTTTAGATAGGTCTAGGAAAGTAGCAGAGGAGAGATCGCCATTGTTTTTATGCTAAAGGATAGTGTTAGTAAAGGAGAGTAAGGCAGTAGTGGTGCTATGGTTTGGTCAGAAACCATGCTGAGTACTGGAAAGGAGGTGGTTAGTAAGGAGGTAGTCTGAGACCTGAGAGTGTATGCATCTCTCTAGTATTTTGGAGAGTGGAGAGAGAATAGCTATGGGGCGGTAATTGGTTAGTTCTGTGGAGGGGCCGCCTTTGTGGAGGGGAATTAATGTGATACTTTCCACAGTGTGGGAACGTAACTTTCTGACAGAGATCGGTTAATCAAGATGGATACTGGGCAGGCCAGAGCATCAGTTGCGATTTGTAGGTATTCACTTGGGAGGTTGTCTGCTGCTAATTTGGTAGGCTTAAGTTTAGTTAAGAGTTTTTTTTATGTTGGAGGTAGGTACAGGAGAAAAAGAGAAGGCAGTGGGGAGATTGCTAGTTGAAGGTGTGGGTTGGAGGGGAGGGGGGTTGTGTTGTTTAGCTAGTGACAGTATGGTTTGTGTGAAGTGTGTGTTGAGGTAGCAATATTTTCAGAGGAGTGAGGGATGTTAGGAGGAGGGGTACTGACTTTACCTGGGTGGACAATGGAGTTTATGGAGGACCAGAATTGTTTGGGGCTGTGTTGGGAGGAGTCTAGGGCAAACTGGTGGTATTGGAATTTTTCCTGTTTTATTTGCTTTTTGACTCTATTGCGTAGTTCTAGGAATTTCTGCCTAGTTGAGGGGTTTTGGTTTTGCACCAGTGCTCCCAGGCTCTATCTCTGTTTTTCATTTCTGACTAAGTGGTTTTCTGTAGCCATGGGGAGGGTTGTGCTTTGGTTCTGGAAAGTCTTATGGGGGCATGGTAATTAAGGATGCTCAGGAAGGCAGTATTAAAAAATTCAACTGCGTCATCAAGACTGACGTACTTTAGAGGATGCCAGTTACATTCTTTGAGGGATTAGATGAATGTGAGTGGGTTAAAGTTTAGTTTTTTATGTATTTAACGGTAGATGACAGGTTTAGCTTGGTATAGGTATTTTTTAAGTAGGGATGTTGGGGAGTGATCACTGAGGCTATCTGATAAGCAGCCTGTTATATATGACTGGGGGCTCTTATTGACTAGTATCCAATCTAGGGTAGTGTGCTTGCTGGAGTTTTTATTTATCCTGGTTGGCGACTGGACTACTTGGGTGAAGCCATGAAGGTTTACATGATGGGTTGGATGGTTGCCAGAACAGGATTGCCAGTCAATATTAAAATCACCTAAAATTATAGTTTCTTGGGGGAGACGGTGGGTAGACCAGCTGAGGAGGTTTTCTAGTGGAGGGATGTTTTGGCCAGGTGGGAAGTAGCATCCAATTATGTTGATGGTTTTGTTTTGGTTTATTTTGAGATTGGTATATATTATTTCTTCATTGCCTATTTGTGGACCTGATGATTTTAAGATCTGGATGTTTAGATGCTGTTTAAATATTATAGCTACACCATCTCCTTTCTTGTTTAGCGGGTCTACTCTTATTATGCTGTAACCGGTAGGGAGTATTCACTCACTGGTAATGTGAGGTTTTAGCCAGGTTTCTGTCAGGATGACTATATCTGGGGAGTGCAAGTCTAATGTGGCATGGAGTTCATGGACTTTGTTGGATATACTTCTAATATTTAGGCTTAGTAGAAGGAAGTCACTTGGCTTTCTATTGGCTGTGATATGGGAAAAGTTGTGGTTTCTAGTCTGATTATGAGGCTTGGGGTTGGAGATGGTAGGACCAGGGTTGGGGTGGATGTCTCCACTTAGGGCTAGTTTTGACATGCATGAGGTTATTAGTTTTCTCAGTTTTTGAATGTGTTTGTTTATTAGGGAAACTTTATGATTGTGCTCTCTGGGTAATAGGTACAGTGGGGGGGGGGGTTGTAGGGATGCTTTATGTTTGAGTAATATAGTTGGTAGAATATGTGGGGGGTGCATAGGGATGGTTCTTGAGATGGTGGGAGGGGAGCTGAGTGAGGGTGAGACATGAGTGGTGGTGTGAGTAGTAGTACAGTGGTAGTGGTTGAATGGGGGGAATGATGGAGCTTTGGTAGATTGTAATATATGCAAGGAGAGTGCATGCAGTGAGCATAGGTAAGGTATACTTGTACATGTTAGTTGAGGAGGTGTGATAGTAGTGGGAAGATGGAGGAGGTAGTGTTGGGTTAGCGCTGTGGTTGGCTATTGGAAAGATGGGAGGGGTTTGTAAGTGTAATAAAGGTAGGACCACTGGGGGTGGTAGGTAATAGGGGGCAGGGTGGGGAGCGAAGCAGGTACAGACCCTGTTTGTTTCCAGCCCCCTCATAAGAGCAACTATCAGGTAACAGAGTAAACTGATAAATGAACATATGATATTGACAAAGGGTGGTTGTAGTTTTAAAAATGGTGCCTGCCACAGGTAATATTTATTAACTTTGGGATTGGCTTAAGGTAATAAACAGGGAAGGGGGAGGGGGAGAACAAGGGTGTGAGCAGGCAGTTCTTTTGTACTACTGCTAATGAGCCAAAGCAAAGACAAGTTTGTGTTTAAGAAACAATCAGAATTGACCAAGGACTGCTCTGAAACTGTAAGTCATTTCTTAACCATTTCTCAGGTGGAAAAACAGGATAACCTTGTATCAGTAGGATACTGTGGTCTCAGTTTAAATTAACAAACACACAGTATTGATCAGTTATGGATACTATTTGCTAGCAGAAGGGAATAAGAGAGAAAGTGGATGATGAGTGTGTGTGTGTGTGTGGGGGGGTGCTTACAAGCCAAAGCAGAATGCTCTCCAGGGGAAAATGAATATTGGCTCAAACAGGTAGACACATACTCAAAGTTAACTTTAGCCGTTTGCAGACAGCTCAGACCCGGACTGCGCAAATTTAAATCCCATAGTGGAGTAGGATCATTATATGGAGGTCTAAGCAGGAGTGTGCCTCTCAAAAACACTTTACAAAGCTAGATGAAGCCAAGGAAGAATTCTCAAATCCAGCATGAAAATTAGAAATTGCTGCTAAATGAACTTTAACTGCTGAGCAGCTAACTCCCTCATTAAAAATTGCTGTAAAAAATTCAAGAACACTTTGTATAGGGACTGAGAAAGGGTCAATGTGTTTCTGCTGTGCCCAAAAAATGAACCTTTTCCATTTATTTGAAATTTGAAAGATTTCTTGTAGAAGCCATATTTGAAGATGATAGTATGTGATGGACAGGGGAAGAGAGCATCAGATGTCTGGCTATTAAAGTAACTGGAGAAATTACACTGTTGGCTTCAGGTTTGAGATATCCAGATGAGACAGGAGGCCGGGAATCGGATCCAAATTCCAAGGTGTGTAAAGTAGATGAGACCACAGGAAGGGGAACAAAATAGGTCAAGGCCAGTAAGGTGCAATGAGAATGACTTTGCTCTTCAACTGGGCAGCTTTCTGTAGGAATTTGGGAATTACGTGAGTTGGGGGGGGTAGGCACAGAGAAGACCAGGGACCAGTCCTGGAGTAGGGCATCCCTTGGCGATTCCCCTGGTGGAGGGATCAGGGCAAAGAAGCTACTGCACTTTCTGTTTAGGAGATGTACAAAAAGATTGTGGCAAGGCTGGCTCCATTTGATGGAAAAACACATCTGTCATTCTCCTTTCGACAGACCACTCATGAGGCAATAGAATGGACCTACTCAGTTTATCTGCTATCACATTGGACTTCCCCGGAATGTGCACTGCTATCAGAAAGCGTTTGGAAGAAATTGCCCATTGCCACACTCTGAGGGCTTCTCAACACAAGGGATAAGACCTGGTTCCCCCCCTTGTTTGTTGATATACCAAACTACTGACATGTCTGTCTGGAACAAGAAAGGGAGAAAGTCTTGGAATGCCTACAACACTGCTCTCATTCCTAGAACATTGATATGAATACGTGGCTTCTTCGGGGGACCAAGTGCCTTGGACTGTTTTACCCAGGAAATGCCCCTCCATCCAATTTGAGAACTATCTGTGGACACTATAGGTTTGGGCTGAGGGAGGATGAAAGGATGGCCTTGCAGAACCTAATCTGATCAAATCCACCACCAAAGGCATCTCTTGCATGCCTGAGTGATTCTTATTTGTGCTGACATGCGTTGATAAAGAATTGACCACTGTGTTGCTAACATCCACTGAAGAATTCTCAAATGAAATTTTGCTAGAGGAACTAAAATGATGGCCTCTGACATTGACCCCAAGGCTTGCAGGATCAGTCGAGTTGAAAGTTTCATACTTAGTACTACAAATTATTTTCCTGACCTGGAATCTGATGGTCTGCACTCTTGAAAGAAAATAAGCTACACTGATACCTGCGTTAAAAAGCTCCTATGAATTCCAATGTTTGAGTTGGTCGCAACTGAAACTTGCTGCAGTTTATGGTTATTCCCAGATGACAAGTCTGGAGTACCTGATCTCTCGCTCTTATTAGTGGATGCCTGGTCAGGGCGGTAATGTGCCAGTCGTCCAAGTATGGAAACACCCGGAATCCCTGAGTCTCAAGTGAGCTGCTACAACTGCCACGCATCTGGTGAACACCCCGGGGGCTGTGGCGAGAGGGTAGTGCCCTGAACTGAAAATGACTGGCTCCCAGCCAGTAGTGTAAATACCTTCTAGACTGTCTGTTTATTTTTATGTGGCAATATGCATCCTGAAGATCTATCGAGCACATCCAGTTGTCCTTGCCACATTGATTCCTAGAAAAGGGTCTTTGAGGGGTCAAAAAACATATATCCAGTGCAGAGAGAGTCTTTCCATCCTTTTCTCACCTGGAGAGTGTGTCCCTCACTTTTGAGCCAAACAATGAACTGCTGTCAAAGACTGCATTGACAAACAATGACTTGAAATGCTCCGCAAAATCACACAATCACATCTAAGCATGTCTCCTGCTGAAAATGCCTGAACCCACTGCCCTTGAGGCACCTTCAGGTGCATGTGAGATCAGCCTTGTAGATCAGAGTGTGTGATATACCTTTAAGAAGCATTCCAGTCAGTGGGCGCGTGCATATAAGTACTGAGCGCGTGCAAGCAAGACTGTCATTTTGAGTGATCAGCCAGAGTGATAGCATGTATGTATGTATGTATGCAGTAGTCAGTCAGTTCGTTCATTTAAGTTTAATGTTCCTGCCATCCAGCCTGATGTGTTTGTATGTAATAAACTACTTAAACACCCAAGCCTCTTCATCTTATTCAGATGTACAAGATGAGTGACATGGTGACAGAATAGGATTAAGAGTCACAACCATGAGGCAACCAATTAGAAATGGAGGAATATACAGAAGTGGATCATCCCTACTGTTCAAACGACTTTCAAACAAGTCAGAAACGGATTTCCAGGTAATAAAATTTGCTTAAATGATTTCTTTCGCTACAAATATAAAATGAAGCACTCAGAACGCTCAAAACAAATTTCTTATTAAATGAAATGTCCGAAACTGCGACATATTGATAAAAATATTCAAAATAATTAAGAAAATGTTTGAAACAGTATCAGAATCACATAAAATGTTTGGGAAACTGTATTTTTTGTTATGCTCTACTTTTCGTATCAACTAAAGCTATATGAAATACCAGAAGTGTGCAAAGTGTTGGCAACTGTGTGCAGTATTCTAGTGCAGTTGTTTCGCAAAAAGTACAGTTTTGTACCTACCATAAATGTAGATGTCCGATAGGTATGCATCTGCAGTCATCACATGTGGGTTGTCCTGCCTCAGGCAGCCCTTCGGTCGGCCGGATTCCAAAGTCTGGGTCCGGCGTCGGCTGATGTCGCCCCTTCCCCGACGTCAGAGCGCCTGGGGTATAAAAGCGTCAACTGACGCCATCTTCCTCAGTGTTTCTTGCCCCAGATGCCAGGTGCCCTCAAAGGAAGGCTAAATTTGGAGAAATGCAATAAATTCCAAACATGCACAGAAATATATATGTATATATATATATATATATATGTATATGTATATATGTATATGTATATATGTATATGTATATATATACATGTATATATATATATATATATATATAAAACAAATACACCATAATGGATAACCCCAGCTAGCTATGAGAGGGAAAAATACCCAATAAATACCAAAGAGGGGAAGGAGGGAGGGTAAACCTGACTGCAGATGCATACCTATCGGACATCTACATTTATGGTAGGTACAAAACTGTACTATGTCCTTCAAGGATGCATCTGCAGTCATCACATATGGGTAGAATACCACAGCCAAACTGGGGGTGGAGGATCTATGTAAAGGATGGTGTAGCTAAAATGCCCTGCAGGACTGCCGTAGCAAAGCCTGCTCTGGATCTGGAATATAAAGGTAAATTGTAATGCTTGGAAAATGTATGCATGGAGCTCCATGTAGCAGCTTCTAAAATGTCCTTGGTAGCCACCCCTCTTAAGAAGGCTGTGGAGGTGGCTGTGGCTCTGGTGGAATGAGGTCTAATGTTAGCTGGCACAGTTTTTCCATGAAAGGAATAACAAAAACGAATGCAATTCCCTATCCATTTTGAAATTGTCTGTTTGGAAATTGCTTATCCTTGTGCACCAGCAGCATATGCTACCAACAGCTGGTCAGTTTTTCTGTAGCTTTTAGTTCTGTCCAAGTAGTAGCACAACTGTCTGTGTATGTCCAGGGTGTGCAGAAGTTTCTCCCCTTTGTTTTGTGGATTTGGAAAGAAGGTAGGCAGGTGAATAGCTTGGTTTAATGAGACCCTGGATACCACCTTTGGCATAAATGAAGGACTGGTTCTCAATGAGACTCTGTCCTGATGAAAAATAAGAAATGGCTGTACTGCCATGAGGGCCTGTAACTCAGATACTCTTCTTGCTGAGGTTATGGCCAGAAGGAAGGCGGTCTTCCAAGACAGGAACTGTAGTTCTGCAGATGCTGCTGGTTCAAAGGGAGGCAGAGTTAGTTTTTCCAACACAAAGTTAAGGTCCCAAGTAGGCACTGGAGGTTTCCTTGGAGGATTGATGTTTTTAATTCCTCTTAGAAACTGTCTTAGGAGAGGATGAGAAAAGACAGGTGGATCAGTATTGTACTCTGCTGAAATTGCTGAAGCATGAATTTTAATGGAAGAGTAAGACAGGCCATTGTGGAGCATTTCTGCCAAGTATTCCCAGATATGTGCCATGTTCATCACTGTCGCATCTAGGCCCTTTGTGGTGCTCCAAGTGTGAAATCTTTTCCATTTTGCTGAATATGCCTTTCTTGTGGAAGGCCGGCGAGCTTCCATGATGATATCCTTCACTCTCTTGGATAGCTTATCCTGAGGAGGAGTCAAGGTATTTTCCAGGCTGTTAGTTGCAAGGTTTTCAGGTTGGAATGCAGAGTTTTGTAATTGTGCTGTGTCAGGAGACGTGGCCATTGAGGAAGAGGCCATGGTTTCGTGCGTGACATGCTCTTTAACAGTGGGTACCAGTGCTGTCTTGGCCAGTCCGGAGCTATCAGAATCACTTTTGGCTGCTCTGTCTTGATCTTCAGTAAGACCTTGGTCATTAATGGAAGAGGTGAAAATGCATACACTGTTAGAGTTCTCCAGCTGAAAGAAAGCTGTACACTTTCCATGCTTGTGGGTGGTATGTCCTTGAGCAGAATTTCTTCAGCTGATGATTGTGGGGGGAGGCAAAAAGATCTATGTCTGGCCTTCCCCATGATTGTGTTATCTGTAGGAAGATGTCTGGGTGCAGCATCCATTCATGTGCATCCATGATATTTCTGCTTAAGCTGTCCGCCAGTATATTGTCTTTTCCTGGCACAAACTGGGATTGCAGGTCTATATTGAGTTTCAAGGAAAGTTCCCATAGATTCATTTCCAGTCTGCAAAGAGGGTAGGAATGGGTGCCTCCTTGCTTGTTTATGTACCATATAACTGTGGTGTTGTCTGTCCTTATTAGTAGGTGGCCTTGATGCAGAAAGAGTTTGAAGGCCTCGACTGCATGTATCACTGCCAGCATTTCCTTTTGGTTTATGTGCATGCGTAGCTCCTTTTGTGACCATAGTCCTTGAATACATCTGCCCTCCATGTGTGCTCCCCAACCGTGGTCTGAAGCGTCCGTTGTAATTGTTTGGCTGGCTATTGGCTTGCTGAAGGGCAGACCTCTGTCTGACTGGCTTGCTTGAGCCCACCACAGAAATTCCTTTTGGAGGCATGGAATGAGTGGGATCAAAGTTTCTAAGCTGTGACTGTGCTGAGTCCATAAACTCCTTAGGTACCATTGTAGTTTCCTCATATACAGCCTTGCTTGTGGAATGAGAAAAATGCAAGATGCCATGTAACCCAGGGCCTGCAGGATTTTCCTTGCAGTCAGCTGAGTTTGTCTTGTCAGATTCTTGAAGTAATTTGGTAGTTGTCTTTGTTTTTCTTCTGTGAGAAAAGCCATTTGGGTGGTTGTGTCTAGATTCGCACCCAGAAAAGTTATTCTTTGGGATGGAACAAGTCTTGATTTGTGAATGTTGACTGTATATCCCAAGGCCTGCAGTAGGTGGATGGCATAATTCAAGTCCTTTACCAAAGTTTGTTGGCTGTCCGCTTGTATAAGGCAGTCGTCCAGATATGGGTATATTTGAATCCCCTGAAGTCTGCAGTGTGCAATTACTGATGCCAGGCATTTCGTGAATACTCTGGGCGCAGTAGATAAGCCAAAGGGCAATGCTGAGAATTGATAATGCTCTGAACCTGCAAGAAATCTGAGGTGTCTTCTGCAACTTTGTCTGATAGGGACATGCAGGTATGCCTCCTTGAGGTCTAGAGTCACCAGCCAAGACCCATTGCCCAGCATGGGAAGGAGTTGCTGTAGAGTCAGCATTTTGAATTTTGGCACAATGAGATAAGTATTCAGTGCGGACAAGTCGAGAATAGGCCTCCATTGATTTTCTTTTCTTGGAACAAGGAATAGTCTGGAATAAAATCCTTGGCCTTGTTCTGAAAGAGGAACCTTTTCTATAGCTTTCATTCGCATTAAGTTGGAGATTTGTTTCATAGCCTCTGCCTTTGATTTGGTGGCAGGTCTGGCATGCCTTTTCTTTTTGGCAATGTGTGAAAATGGAACCTGTATCCTTTGTCTATTATTTGCAGTGTCCATTTGTCTCTTGTAATACTGTGCCAATTTTCTGAGAATAAAGAAAGCTTTCCGCCCAAAGGTGCTTCTAATTGAGCCCTGGTTGGCGGAGTCAAAGCAAAGTCATTGAGTCTGTCCTTGTGCAGCAGTTGTAGGTCCTGCACTACCTCTCTGGTTGAGAGGCTGCCATTGACGTCCTCTGTAGGAGCCTCTAGCTTGCCCTCTACCTCTGGCACGCCTGTTCTTGCCTCTCTGAAATCTTTCTGTGTCCGGAAAGGACCAATTCTTGGTAGGCCAATTTCTGTTGAATCTTGGTGGTTAGACTTGTAGAAAATCTTTGACTGTTTGTACAGATTTTGCCTTTTCCTCAAATTTCTTTAAGACCTCCTGAGCAGTGGAGCCAAATAACTTTTGCTTTTCCAGTGGAGCATCCAGAAGCTTAGCTTTAACATGGTCTGGCAGAGATTGTTCCTTCAGCCAAGCATGCCCACGTATGACTGCACCTGTCATAGCTGACCTACATGAAGCTTCCAATGCATCATAACCACACTGTAAGAAATGGTTGCTAACCTGCTGGGAGTTATGTACCAGATCCTGAAGTAATTTGCGATCTAGGGGTTCAGGTGAAGACAGCTTCTTATGCAATTCATCTAACAAATACTCTTGGTACTGTATCATATGAAATTGACAATTTAATGCCCTCATAGAAAGAGTAGCAAAAGTATACACTTTTTTACCCCATCTCTCTAAAGCCCTGGACTCCCTTTCAGAGGGGAGTGGATTTTTAGTAGTGGCAGCTGAAACCCCTTTAGGGCCCTGGGAAATAGTTTCTAGATCAGCAGAGTGGGCCTTGTAAAGAAAAAGATGTGAGTCCGGGACCCTGTAGTACCTATCGGGTTTGACAGGGGCCAGAGGAAGAGTGTCAGGGGTTATGCTAGACTCAGAGTACACATCATCAATGACATTCAAAACAGGAGGAATAGCCAAAGGTCTATGCTGAGGTAAATGCAGAAAAGTTCTTAATCTTTTCCTGGAATCAGAGAATTCCTGGCCCTGCCATTTGAAATGCTCTCTCATAGTGTGAAGGGTCTCCCCGAAGGATAGTTCTTCAGGAGGGGAGGCCGAGGGGATTGATTCCTCTGCATCAGAATCCTCGTAGGCCAAAAAAGCCTCTTCCTGGTAGTCCAAGAGAGCAGAGCCATCAGAGGCCTCCTCTGAGGAGTGGGGATCAGTGGGCTCAACCTTGGGCCTTTTGTCTAGAGGAGGTTGAGAGCCCCTGTCCGGATGGGGTTGAGAGCCCCTAATTAAGGAAATAAGGTCCTCTGCTAAACTTAGAATCTGTAAACTTGTAGAGGGTACCTGAGGAATAACCCTGGGAGGCATAGCTTTTGTATGTTTAGCAGCTTTAGCCCTGGTGAATGCCTTTATGGACATGGATGCAGGAGGCCTAGCTGCACCACGTGCTGGTGTAGTTTTGTCTAGAGGAATGGTGTCGGAAGTTTCCAAGACACCAGTTTCTGAAGGAAATTCAATAACCGACTCAGCAGGGGCCTCCGGGGCCGAGGTTGTCGGTTGAGCGGTTTCGGGGGTCGGAAGTACCAAGGACTCTGTTTCAGCCGAGACCGAGACACTCGCGGTAGGCCTGGCCGTGGTTTCAGCCGAAACCGCGGCCCGCGTGTGTCGGTCCTTGTCCTTCCGTTTCTTTGTTAAATGTGAAGTCGGAGTCTCCAACGGCATATTGTATGAAAAACTAGCCCCAAAAAATTCCTCTGCAAACTCCGCCCGACGTCTAAGAGTGCATCGGTTGAAGGAAGCACAGGCTGAACAGGCCGAGACGTCATGGTCTGGGCCTAGGCAGGGGAGGCAGTAAGAGTGGAAATCCTTATGAGGTATTTGTTTCCCACAAGTTAAGCAATTATTAACTTTATCTGACATCGGCTGAGGCAAGAAAGAGTCCCCAACGGGGTACTTAGCTTTTGAAGTTTTCGTTAGCTGAATTACAGTAGCTGGCCGACCGGCACTTGCGAACTGCTTCTGCTTCGGGCACCACGCAGCAAGAAAGACTGGGGAAGATGGCGTCGGCTGACGCTTTTATACCCCAGGCACTCTGACGTCGGGGAAGGGGCGACATCAGCCGTCGTCGGACCCAGACTTTGGAATCCGGCCGACCGAAGGGCTGCCTGAGGCAGGACAACCCATATGTGATGACTGCAGATGCATCCTTGAAGGACATTATAGTCATTTCAAAGAATATTTCGCAAAGTACAATATTTTATTAAAAATACAAAAAGAAAAATCTAGCAAAACTAGACTTTCCATTGCATGACTCTTTAAACCTCTTGTATCAGAGGCAACATGGGACATACGCATACAGGTTGGGAGGGTGGCCTAATGGTTAAGGTGTTTGCCTTACAAATGCAAGGTGCAGGGTTTGAGTCTCACAAGGGATAATTGGCTAGGCTTAAATGGCTCGCAAGGGCAGTTAGCTTAGTACTAACCTATGAACCTATGAACCTTTTAAGGATTATCAGGTGTTTCAGCTAAATGGCAATTCTGAATGTCCATGACTTTTTCTTTTACTTTTAAGTCTGTTAATGAACAATTTCAGGCCAATAAAGCCAAACTAATACTAAACCAAGATGACCTAACCACAAGCCCAAAAGTGTAAGATAATATAAAGTGACGAAAAGCGCTTTATATTAAATCTATCATACACTTTTGAGCTTGTGGTTAGGTCGTCTTGGTTTAGTATTGGTTCCTGTTCTTTCACCAGTTTGTTTTTTGTGTTTCCAATAAAGCCAAACCCACTAGCTGTGGACATGCATATTTCTGCCTTCTTATGACATCATCAGCATAGCATAAGAGGAATGTTTGACTTTTGGAAACACAGGGTTGTGATACCCAACTGATATTCATAATTAACAAACTAAAACAATGAGTATATAGGTCACACAGGAAAACCAATTGATTTTCCTGTGTGACCTTTATACTCATTGTTTTAGTTTGTTTGTATTCCGCGGTGGTGCAGCGGTAGCGTTGTTGCCTCACAGCAAGAGGTTCTCCCGTTCAATAATCGGCTGGAGTGCGGGGAGTGCCTTCTGTGAGGAGTCTACATGTCCTCCCCGTGGTCAAGTGGCGTTCTGAAAGACATGCGTGAATGGGCATGCCTTCGTTGAAGGTTGGGCGTCAAGCTGGCAACTCGGCACCGTGAAAACCTACTACCAATCATTAGCGGACCGGAGTTCCGCTGTGGTGACCACTAACCGGGAAAAGCCGAAAAGACAAAAAGTTGGGATATTCTGTAGACACTCTAATGTTTATGGATATCAGTTGGGTATGACAACTCTGAGTTTCTATAAGAAGGCTAAAACATGCATGTCCACAGCTAGAGGGTTTGGCTTTATTGGCCTGAAATTATCCATAAATAGACTTAAAAGAAAAAGTCATGGACATTCAGAATTGCCATTTAGGTGAAACACCTGATATCCTTAAAGGGTAATTTGCATATGAAGTACAGTATTTCAAAGAGTTTATTGTGCATTTGAATATTATTACAAGTACCTGGTGTATGTGCATGTTTGTACACAATTACAAGGGCCAAGACTGCATTGTTTTTTACTATAATCTGTTGGCATGGCAGAAGGATTTCGCAGACCCGCATCACTTGTGTTTGGTATATTAGAACTGGAGAATCTTTGATCAGGAATACGATCTTTATATACAGGCTGCATCTTCTGACAAAGATGCATGTACAAAGGCCATTTATTCTGCTTAACTTAGCTGGTTCAGAAGCCACTGAAAGAGAGTGTTCATTTGTGTATGCACCTGCTCTGTTTGCAGGGGATGGGGAGAACCACCATATTGCGGTACCAGCCGAAACACAGGAAGATCCTGAATGCTTAAAATGTAAATTTAGAGAAATGTGTAAACCCCAAACAAATGTTACAATAGAAAGGCACTTATCATACTATGATATACTACTTAATCAACTATTATTAGAGATCAAAAGCCTGGTGAAATTTTTGCAGCATATATGACCGACTTGAGAAATAAGGATAAAACATGCATATTTGGTGATCTAAAGGATGAGTTGATAAAAGACAGGCTTGTGTGTGGTAAAAATGACACAGTGAGAAAGATTTTGCTTCGAGACACTGATTTACAGTTAAACAAGGCCACTGAGATTTGTCTGCTATACCAGCTTACAGAAAGGCACACACGTATGCTTACAAATGAGAAAGCAAGCTTTCTACTACCTTCCAAAGCCAATGCAGACAGTATGCAGCAACAGGTTAGAAGATACAGGCCAAAGGGTGTGGTCTCTGTAGCAAAACCCAGAGCAACTTCAATAAGGCCTATGGTGCACACAGCAAAGCACAGGGGTGACTCAACAAAACCTGTAGTCAGCCTCACAGTCAACTGTCATAATTGTGGTGGTAATCATGAGCCCAAACGAGAAAAAATCTTAGGTTTTGTTTAGCAGTGCCATTCTTGCAATAAGTGGAATAAATTCAAAAGGTTTTGTAAATCAAACAAGGCACATTCTTTTATTAATAGAGAACACACAGAAGCAAGTTGATCAATTAGAAAACTGCAACCCTACTTTTCATGTTGATGGTGTGCCTTTGCTTGATAAAACAGTCAATGCAGTAGATTTATGAGCAAAGATCAAAATCTTTTGTACTGTTTGGATTAATGGGAGTCTAGCGGAGATCAAAGTATGTACTGGTTCAAAGTGCAATCTTATGTCAGCAGAAACATTTGCTAGAGGAAGAGATGCAGAACAACTTAATTTGACAAAGTGTGCGAAGCTTGTTGCTTATGGTGGTGAAGAAATTCAAACTGAAGGCTTACTAGTGTTTCATGTTATTCTGCTGAGAACAGCTATGACTTGCAGTTTGTAAATAATTGCTAATAATTTGTGATGTACCTGTATTTTTAAAATCAGTCGTAAAATAACTAATATTTGTTTTCATTGGAGCTTTTCTCCCCAGGCCTCTGCTGAAAATGGACATATATCCAGTTGGACCAGCCCAGTCAACAAATGTAAAATAAATAAAATAAACAAATGTAGTCAATACAGTCATTATTAGACCTCAGAGACAGTGTGCAAATGGGACTGCTTTCATTTAACAAAGAGGTCCATCATGTAAGATTGAATGTCAACAGCTTCATCCAAACTATTTTTTTCTAAGTATGCTGATATTTTCACAGACAAACTAAGCAAACTTCCAGTTGTGTACTCCATGAAGTTAAACCCAGAGGTCAGCCCAGTTATCAGACCAGCATGGAAAGCT
The DNA here is from genome assembly GCF_019279795.1 of Protopterus annectens. Classification (NCBI taxonomy): domain Eukaryota; kingdom Metazoa; phylum Chordata; order Ceratodontiformes; family Protopteridae; genus Protopterus; species Protopterus annectens. The sequence continues at coordinate 782,725,236 of NC_056729.1, forward strand.
GCAGTAGCTATGCAGTAAAGAGTCAAAGCCGAGCTAGACAAAATGGTGCAGTTAGGAGTATTTTTTCCAGTAGAAGAACCACCTGAATGGGAATCTTTCATGGTCGTAGCGCATAAGAAAAGCTCAGATGATATCAGAATATGCAATGATCCAAGAAACTTGAACAAAGCATTAAAAAGACCTCATCATCCTATGCGCACAGTCGAGGAAGTTGCTGCCCTCATGCCAAATGCCACTGTTTTTTTCTATGTTATATGCAAAGAGTTCATTTTGGCAAATTTTGCTTGATCGAAAATTTTCACTGCTAACCACATTCGGTACACCATTCGGGAGGTACAGACTTCTGAGAATGCCATTTGCAATAAATTCTGCCAGTGAAGCCTTTCAGCGTGCAATGGAAAAAATGTTTCTGGTTATCCATGTGCTATTACAGTAGATTATATTCTTGTAGGAGGCAAAGGTGAAGTTGAACATGACAGAAACCTCAAGAAATTCTGGAATGAGCATGTGAAGTGACTCTTAAGCTGAATCCTCAGAAGTGTAAATTCAGGCTATGAGAAGTTACTTATGTTGGTCATTTGTTTACCAGTTCAGGTTTATAACGGATCCTTCCAAGCAAACAGCAAATTCTTCAGATGCCAGCTCCAGACAATGTTCAAGACTTACAAGAAACTTGGGATGGTCAAATATTTAGGCAAGTTCATTCCAGATCTAAGCCAACTCACAGCATCGTTTAGAGAAATGACAAGCAAAGATATAGCCTGGTCATGGTCAGATCAACACTAAAGAGTATTTAATGTCTTGAAACAGAAAATTGCCAGTCCACCAACAATACGTTACTATGATGTTCACAAACCAGTTACTCCTTCCTGTGATGCTTCTAAGTTTGGTTTAGGTGCAGTCTTCTTCAAGAGGCTAGACCAGTAGCCTATGCATTCAGAACTCTTACCCAAACTGAGATGCAGTATGCCCAGATTGAGAAAGATCTCTTGGCAATTGTGTTTGCATATTCGAAGTTTCATGATTACATTTATGGCTGACCTATCCAGACAGAAACTGACCATAAGCCTCTAATCATTATTTTGAGAAAGCGTATGCACACAGCTCCTGTGAGACTGCAACACATGATGCTCAAATTGCAAAAGTACATTTTCAATCTTGTTTACACAAAAGGCAAACTTCTTTATCTTGCTGATACCTTATCTCGATTGTCCAGAAAAAACACAGAACAGCATAACCATGAGCAATCTGATTTTGAAGTCATGGCAGTGAGAAATTTTTCTTCCACGCATCTTGATGAGCTTAGAACTCACACAGCTTCAGATCAAATTCTCCAGAAGCTCAACCTTTATCAGACGAGGATAGCCTTCAAAGCAATCTTGTTTATTAGTAGAAGTGCAGTGGCATTTTTCATATAGAGATGAGATTTTGCCTGACAATGCTATCATGACAGTGATTGCTCCAAATTCCTTGCAACAAGAGCACATTAAGATCTTGCATCTTAGCCACTCAGGAACGTACTCTACCAAAAGGACAAGAGGACTAGTATCTTGGCCTTCTATGTCAAAAGATATTGAGAAAGTACTTCCATCTTGTTCTGTATGTAATAGTGCAAAACTGTGCCAACAGAAAGAACCACTTCAGTTAAGCCAGATTCCCGAACTACCTTGATGGACAGTAGCTACAGATCTCTTGGAGTGGAATGTTCAACATTACTTGGTGTGGTGTTAGTAGACTCTTATTCAAACTGGTTCAAGATTGACCTACTTCCTAACCTAACATCCAATACTGTCATTACTAAGTTAGAGAGACATTTTTCTGCCCATGGTAGTCCACACAAAGTCATTTTTGACAATGGTGCACAGTTTACAAGTCAGCAGTTCACCTGCCCAAAGACTTAAGTTGAGACAAACCAGGACCACATTACTAATCAGTAGCAATTTATTAGTTCCAAGTGGCAAAAAACAACAAAGCAGTAAAAATCCAACTGCTGAAAAAGCATTTGTCCCAGATGTCCTACTACAATAAGACCAGCAAACTGCTCGGTTCATTAAAAGAAGGGCAGACAGTGAGGATGCAGACATCCATAGGTTTTGATCGCATCGGATTTGTGAAAAGTTTGTGTCAAGAGCAGAGATCGTACATTGTGGAATCACAAGGAATGGAATTTGGGTGGAATCGGAAGTATTTATTACCAGTGTCCAAAACCAGTGTTACAGCATCTTGCCTGTAAATAAAGACTCTAATTCTCAGAGCGACTTATCCAATGTTCCTGTTCTGGAGGACATTCCGTCAGCAATCCCTGCTCCAGAGAATCCTGAAGTAGAACATTCCCCGGTGACTGTCCCTCTTGCTAAACCCAGTCCTATTACATTACGAGATCAGGTTGCATATTCAAACCTAGTTCCAGATACAAGGTAACCTGGATATGACTGTTGTTTTGTTTACTATTGTCTGTATAATTGCATGCCTATTCAAATGTCATTGCTTATATGAGACAGCACAGAGGGAAGATGTAGATCAAAGTGTGTGACATACCTTTAAGAAGCATTCCAGTCAGTGGGCAGCACATGCATATAAGTACTGAGTACATGCAAGCAAAAGTGTCATTTTAAATGAGCAGCCAGAGTGATAGCATGCATGTATGTAGTAATCAGTCAGTTTGTGTAAGTTTAATGTTCCTGCCATCCATCCTGATGTTTTTATATGTAATAAACTACTTAAATGAATACCCAAACCTCTTCAGCTTATTCAGATGTACAAGACGAGTGACAAACCTCATGGACAAAATCTGAAATAGAGTGAAGGGTAGCCAACTGAAAGGCCATAGAAGATTGAGCCTTAGCAGAAGCATCAAGGTTAAACTCTTTCTGGCTCCAGAAAGTCTGTTCTTCAATTTTTCCCTTAGAACTGCTCTGTTAGGAACCTAAACAGTTTACACCTACACTAAAAAGTGCAGCACTTGTTCCAAATAGCTTTTTCTTCTCAAAAAGCTCAGCACTTGTCTTATAAGCATATCCCTTGTCTTATAAGCATTCTCTTTGCAGGTCAAGCACTCCTATATTATACAAATCTCTCACTAGCAAAACCCCCCAGGAGTGCCCACGTCCCTGCTAAGCCCACTACTTTTCTGTCTCATACCAACTCATAATTCTTTCTAGCATGTCGAAGGGTCAGATGCTGGCGTCCTCTCCTGCCCAGTTGGTGAATCTGGGAATTCTGAGACAATGTTACAATTGCCTCATGTACACGGACAACCCTCTCCTCCTCCCACGTAACACTAACACTTGTGAGAGATGCAGCTATTTAGCCAGACTGGAGGCTGAGCTCTCTCAACTCAGGACTGGCAAGACCAGGCAGGAGGAGAAGGCAACTACACACACCACAATACCAGTCTCACATAACTCAACCACACCACTGAATCAAACACATAAACACACTAAGACATACTCGGAGGCTCTGAGTAAAAATTTACCTAAACAGCAGAGGCCTCCAAAGCAGACACCCAAGCAACTGCAAACTCAATACACCACACAAACAACACATAAACAACAAAATCAGTGTGCAAAGCAGTCACTGCCCTTAAGGCCAAATACAACACCAAACATACTTGTCATAGGTGACTCCATAGTCAGACACACTGACGTCCCGCTCACCAGACTGAGTAAGGAGAAGGTCACAGTAAGCTGCCTGTCGGGCGCTAGAATCCGCCACATAACACAAGCACTCAGGTCTCTCAACAGCAGGTACAAGTACGCCTCAGTCATTGTCCACGCTGGTGTCAACGTCCTGAGACGTACCTCCTTGGACTACATGAAAAGAGACATTGAGGAGCTCTCTGATTATGTAGCCCAGGCAGGTATGACCCTGACCTTGAGCAGTATCCTACCTTCACCTAGAATGATGCCACAATACAGTGATAAGATGATCAGCTTTAATAATTGGCTTAAATTCTGGTGTCATTCAAAGGGGATCCAATGTCTGTCTGCCTGGGATGACATGCTGGTCAAGCCACGCTGCTTCGCAAGGGACGGCTTGCACCTGTCACCCCTAGGCTTCCGGATATTGGCAAAGGCTCTTGCCACCCCATAGTGCCTTTTTAGGCAAGGCTCAAATTCTAAACCTACCACCCTAGAACACAAAAAAGTAAAAAAACTAAGGGTAATGCTGCTCAATGCCAGAAGTCTCAATCTCAAGATGCACGCACTCGAGGCCCTTCTCAGTATGGAGAACATCGATGTCTGTGCTGTGACTGAAACCTGGTTCAAGGCTCCTGAGAGCACCCCAGCACTATCAGGTTTCACCTCATACCATGCTCCGCCCCAAAATCCGGACAACACCAAGAAAGGAGGGGGGGTGTCCATATTCATAAAGGACACCCACACCTCAAGGTTGGTGGCAACGCACGATGCATCGGAGACCATCCAGGTGCAATTAACCATAGGCAAGACTGCTCTGCAATTTGTAGCATGTTACAGGCCACCCTCTCAAACTCAGGAACCTGACATGGCCTTCCTGAAAACAATGGAGGGGATAAATGTATCTCCAAACACCATCATACTAGGTGACTTCAACTACCCTAATATAGACTGGGAACACTACTCAAGCCCAAACACTCTAGCCCAAAGGTTCCTGGAGTTCATAAACTCAAATGCCATGGAACAACTAGTCACCATCTCCACAAGAGGAGAAAACATACTTGATCTCATCATCACGAACATGGGATCACAATGTTCAACACCGAAGTATACCCTCACTGGTGAGATCAGATCATAAACTAATCTCGCTGGAGGTCCTCATCCCGCCCCACCTGAAATAAAAAGACCACAGTGAAAACTTCTCAAAAGCCGACTTCACACTTCTAAAAACTAGTGTGGTCTCCTTTAAGGCCCCTGAGCCAGTGGTAAACATTACTCAAACCGCTGAATCACTTACAAATGCCTTCTACCAGCACCTACAGGACTGCATGGATCAGGCAATCCCAAACAAAACTAAGACTCTTTGTACCAAAGGCAAGCGTCCAGTCTGGTGGACCCCAGCCATAAACAAGCTCTACAACAAAAGGAGGAAGCTACTACAAGATAGAGCAAAATCCTTGAAAGGTAAGACACCTTTGATCATTATAAGTAAAAACTAAGAGCTCTCATAAAATCATCCAAGGCAAATTTTGAGAGAAAAATCGCCAAGGACTCAAAAGACAATCATAAGGCCTTCTTTAGCTATGTTAGAAACCTAGGAGGAAACTCCCAGATATGCTCAGAATTAGTTCAAAATGATGTGAAGATTACTGAACCTACACACATTGCCAACATACTGGCTGACAGGTTCAGTGCAAACTCCCCCCCCCCAAAAGGAGAGATATCTATACCAGAGGATTGTAGCCCCCAAACATCTCCAACACCCAGGTGAGAACTGCTCTCTCCAAAGCAAAAAACACAGCATCCATGGGACCGGATGGTGTCCCCGGCTGTGTGCTCCATGAACTCAATGAGGAATTAAACCCGCAGTTAGGACAGCTGTTTAATCTTAGCCTCACCTCAGGATACGTACCCAAGGAGTGGCCACGGCGACTGTGGTCCCACTTCACAAGGGTGGTGCCTCCACCGACCCTGGAAATTACCGTCCCATTAGCTTGACAAGCCTTATCTGCAAAGCCATGGAGAGGATCATAATGGAACTCATAAATAAAGACATAGGGAACTTGCAGACTTTGGATCCAACCCAGTTTGGCTTTGTCAAAGGCAGATCATGCCTTTTAAACTTGGTTGACTTTTTCGAGACAGTCACCAAGGCCATTGATGAGGGAAAGGCAGTTCATACAGCCTACCTTGACCTGGCAAAGGCCTTCGACACAATACCCCACTCAGGTATCATCGAAAAACTCATCAGCTTGAATGTAAACCCATACATCACAAGATGGATTGCAAACTGGCTAAGTGACAGAACCCACAGGGTCAGAGTTGCTGGAGCCATGTCAGACTCAAAGCCTGTCACAAGTGGTGTCCCACAGGGCTCAGTCCTGGGTCCACTCTTGTTCGGCATCTACTTTCCTGAAGTACAAGCAAACACAGGAGGGTTATGGCTGACAAAGTTTGCAGATGACTGCAAACTGGGCGCCATAGTCGAAAACACATCTGACACAGATATCCTTCAGAAGGGCCTCACAGAAACGGATAACTGGTGCCAGAGCCATGGCCTAAAGTTAAATGCCAAGAAATGCATAGTCATACCCTTCGGGAAAATCAAGGTTACCCCTAGCTACCATATAGGTGGCAATCCACTGAGCACAGAAGTCGTCATCAGGGATCTGGGGACCCAGGTTGACAGTAGCCTTCGCTTGACACTCATGTTGCTAAAGTAGTTAGGAAAACCTTCTACATTGCCCACCTGATCATGAAGGGATTCACATCTAGATCAAGGAGGTCATCGTCCCCCTGTACTCATCACTCATTAGACCTATGATTGAGTACAATGCCCCATTCGGAATGTATCTGACCCGACACCTGCAGCAGCTGGAAAGGCCCCAAAAGTTCCTCACCAAAAGGATAAAGGGTCTCAAAAATATGTCTTATGCTGCCCGACTGAAAGAATTCCAGCTCTATTCAGTCTCATACCGCTTGCTCAGAGGTGACCTGTGCCTGACATATAAGGCCATGTCAAACCCTGATTTGATGAATATGCTTCACCTCAAAAAATCTAGATCCCTCAGAACCACAAGGGCGGGAGACTTAAACCTTGACACGGTTATTAATAGAACATGCTGGAGGGACAGATTCATCACCCAGAGACTCCCTATGCTGTGGAACAAAATCCCGGTACATGTGAGGCAGAGCACCTCGCTGGCCTTGTTCAAGAGGAATCTTGACCAATGGATGGGGGATCGCAGATATACCCCAGGGATTACTTCAGTGTCACTGCTTGACAGAGGCACAGCAAAATAATAGGCATAGCTTTATTCAAACTAAAGGGGGGGGCGAAAGCCAAATAACTATGGGCTAGGCTTATAAATGCCCTTGGGCAGATAGCCTAGTATGAACCTATGAACCTATGAATCAGCAGTCCCTAAAAGGAATTTTGAAAGCCCCTTGATCGAGTCCCTTTATAGTCTCATAAAGTGTGCCAAGTAGTTCAGTGTCCTAAGAGCAAAGGTCTCTGAAGCATACACAAGCTCCCCAAACCTGTCCAACACCCTAGACTCCCTGTTAAGGGGACGGACAGAGGAACTTTGCTCAGCAAATTCCTTCTTGGTGGCCACCACCAATACCATAGCATCTATGGGCACCCCCCCTTACCCCAGAACTCCCTACAGGCAGATGGAGCCAGAATCTGATCTGGGCTCTTGGGGATTGGCTTAACTGAGTCAGGCTCATTCCGCGCCCACCTAGAGATCAACTCAGTGAGCTCATTGGCAGGTGGACAAACCTAGGAGGAAGACGGGCCAGCTCCAAAGGCTTCCAGGAATACTGATGCCTCCGGTGAAGGGTTATCAGAGAAACAACCACCTCTCTGCTTAAGGATCTCAAGGATGTTTCTGAATGAAATGTCTTCAGGAGGTGATCTTGTGGACCCTTCATCAAAATCAGTATCCTCAGTTTTTGACTCTTGAGGGGAGTCCAAGTGCCTCTTCTTGAACTTCCTCTTGCTAGGGACTTCCTCAGTGAGATGCTCCAGTGAGGTACTGGAAGAGATCATAAAACCCTGCTTGATAGCCTGGAGACTTTGAGATGGTTGTCCCTGTGCCATAGAATGATGTGGCATAAGGCGCAGAGACATCTGGGATCCAGACGGAAGATCCAAGGGGGTATAATCTGCCCGTCCTGCCAAAGAAGACCACCCTCTCTTCAATACCTCAGAGGCAGATCGGTCTGGGGAGAAGCAAGACAATGTAGCCGAGAAGCCAGGCATGTGGCCCACTGGTTCCCTTTGCCCCCAAAGGCAAACTACCAGAGGTGGGAGTCGGACAGTCAGAGCCCAGCTGTCCAATGCAGAGGCACTGAGGGGCAGAGATGGCTCAGAAAACTTCAGAGTCAACTCCAATGCCTCAGATCAGAGAGTCAGAAAATCAGGCTCAGAAAACATTGGGGCTGGTGCACTCAAGAGACAGTTTCATAAAATATCTTCAGGATCCAAACCAGACACACTCAGAAGGCTTGGATCCAGGGGCTTCGAAATGATCAGTTGGATCAGAAAAGGAGCCGCCATAGGTGATGTGGTAGAGGGAAGGACTTCTTGAACTGAAGGGGTAGGAGCTGGGAGAACACCCATCTGTATCTGCGCAGAGAGGAATCTCCTCATCATTCTGTCCACATCTTCTTTGGTCAAACTCCTGGAAGAATGAGAGGAGGTGATGGAAGGTGACCTAGAGAGCTGTCTTTCCAAGAAGGTGAAGGTACTCCTGAAGGGACCAGATCCAAAGTAGGTCAGTACCTAGTCCTGGGCAACATTCTCAGATCTGAATAGGTTGGATATCCATGGAGTGTTTAGTTGGATCTGTCCGAGGTCAAATCGCTGCAGACTTCGGATCTGACTTCTGCTTCTTTTAAGTTGGCTCCTAAGAACATGGAGTCGATGACACAGAAGGCTTAGGAGACTTGGTGGAAGGCTCCTTAGATTTCCTTGTGGGGAATTCAGCCCCAAAAATAACTTCACTGAAAGAAGAAGAAGAAAGCAAACCATTCAAAATTAACTTGTTCTTCCTATCCACAATTGCATGTGGATTAAAATTCTTACAAATTCTGCAATCAATTTGGAGGTGGTTTGAGTTCAAACAGTATACACATAAGGTATGGGCATCAGAAAAGGGCAATTTGTGCCTGCACTTCTGGCATTTTTTAAAACTCGAAGGCCCTTTATCAAACATCCTGTACAATAACAGAAACTAACAAGTTAATAGTAAGGAAAGCTTTATATACATACATATATATATATATATATATATATATATATATATATATATATATATATATATGGTCTATATTATATAAACTAAAAATCAAAACGTCAAACGCTCACATGAGCGTAAATGCAGAAATTCGAAATCTCTATTATGAGGGTCTGTGCCCCTCAACACCTCAGCTAAATATACATTCCAATTCTGAGGTCACACTACAGTGAGGAAAGGGCAAATATTATGATCCTCATTCTTCTGCGATCCAAAAAAATAAACATCAAACTTCTGCATTTACGCTTATGTGAGCATTCGACATTTTAAGTTTTCGTCGATCTAAAGTAGACCCTATATATATATATATATATATATATATATATATATATATATATATATATATAAGTGGTTTACTATCAAAATTTAAACGTTTTTGCAAGTAATTACTTTTTTTATTTTATTTTTTTTTATTTATTTTACATTTGTTGACCGGGCTAGTCTAACTGGATATATGTCCATTTTCAGTAGAGGCCCAGGGAGAAAAGCTCCACATAAAATATACAGTACATTAATAATTCACTTTCAAGACATTAAACTTCAATTAAAGATACTAGTCATACAAAACATGTGGTACAAAGTAAATAAGCATATGTGATAGGGAAAAAATAAAATAAAATATCACATAATTTTTTTTTTTAGCAAATCACTAAGGGAAGGAAGTATTTAGAAGGATGAGGAGATTCCAGACAAAGTTATAAGTAAGGAGCAGCAGGAGAGAGTAGTTTAAGAGAAGAGAGTTGGGAGAAAATTGGTTGAGGGGTAGATTCTCAGAGCGACAGGGGAGAAGTTCAATTGTATATCTTGGGAAGAATAAGTCTGTCCTAGAGGAAGTGGACTTTAAGAAAAAACTGAATAGAGGTGGAAAAGCAAAGGAAGAAATAGATAATAAAGATAATTGGATGAGAGAATATTAGTCTGGGTTAGTTCAGGGACATAGCCAATGGCTAGTTAGGAATACTTTGTTTCTTTTTGGAAAGTATAGTAGAGGAGAGACAGGTAAGTTCAGAGGGCGGTAGGTTCCAGCTTTTACCCACTGCATTAGAGAAGAGGGAGTCACCTGCTTTATTGTAGGGTTTATGTACAGAAATCAGTAGTTTGTGGGCTGAACGTAGATTTCTAAGATTGTTATATGGGGTGATAAGATTTGTGAGAATTGGTGTTTTACCTGAATAACAAAGAGTTTTGTGGGTAATAATTAGTTGTTGAAATAAAATCTGATTGTGCAGTTCAAGCCAACCCAGTTGTTTCAGATTTTGGCAGTAGTGGGTTCTAAAGGGGGAGCCAGTAGCAAATCTGGCTATGCTATTATAGGAGATTGCAAGTTTGTTGAGGTTAGTTTTAGATAGATTGCTGTATATAGGAGAGGCATAAAAGAGAGTAGAGATAAGGTGGGTATGGGCAATAGTAGTTCTGGCTGAGGGAGTGAGGAAGGGTTTGATTTTGTAGAGGGAGCCTAGTTTATGGTTAACCGATTTCATTGTGGAGTTGACATGAGTATCATAGTTAAGGCTGTTATCGATAGTGACTCCTAAGAGTATGGTAGAAGTGTCAGGAGAAATGACTGTGCCATTTTTGTTTTTGACAGAGAAGTGAAATGGGGTAGATTTTTGTGTAGGAGTAAATATTAGAAGTTTAGTCTTTTTTGCGTTGAGGAGGAGACTACATTGTAAAAAAACAATCTTCTACAAGCTCAAAGACATTTTGGATAATGGACTGCAGTTCAGGAGGCCCTGTAGCTGAGGATATTAATGTGGAATCATCAGCGTATTGTATAGTTACAGCTTGAGGGATACTAATGGATAGATTGTTTATAAAGATGGAGAATAGAAGAGGGCCTAAAATAGATCCTTGTGGTTCGCCAAGGGTGACAGGAAGAGGAGAAGATAAAGTGTTTTCCCAAAGCACTGCTTGTTGCCTGTTATCTAAGTAGGACTTGAACCATTGTAGTGCCTGAGTATCTAGTGAGAGGGGCTTGAGAAGATTCAAGAGTAGTTGATGGTTAACCATGGTGAATGTTTTTGAAAGATCAATAAAGATAGCAGAGGACAGTGTGTAGTTGTTACGGTTTTTGTTAATGTGGTCAGAAAATGACAGGAGGGCAGTAGTGGTGCTATGGAATGGTCAAAAGCCATGCTGAGAGTTGGCTAGTAGGCCATTTAGGAGAAGATGGTCTAGTAATTGGCAGTGGATACATTTTTCCGTGATTTTAGCTATGGGTGAGAGTAGGGCAATAGGACGATAGTTGGAAAGTTCAGTTGAGTTGCCACCCTTATGTAGGGGGATAATGTGTGAGACTTTCCAGATAGATGGGATGGTACTTTCTTTAATGGTTCTGTTTATTAGGAGTGAAACAGGATAAGCAATAGCTTTGGCTGCTATTTGAAGATACTTAGCAGGTAAGAGGTCAGCTGAAGGGGTAGAGGGTTTGAGTATCTGAAGGAGGGTACAGATGAGGGATGTAGGGATGGGTTAGAGTTGGAAAGTGGGTGGAGAGGTATGGGAGGATGGGAGTGAAATAGAGGATACCCGGGGTAGTGAGTTAGCAAGAGACTGGATAGCTTCAGTAAAGAAGTTATTAAAGGAGTCAGCAATATGTTTGGGGGTGTCTTGAGTAATTCTGGATGGGGTGGGTGTCCTAGAGCAGCCTGGATGAAGGAGTCTATTGATTCCTGACCAAAATTTCTGAGGATTTTTTGGTTAGCTTAATGAAGTTAAAAGAAGAAGTTTTTTTGTCTAGTAGTATTGAAGTTTTAGTAGAGTTTATGAGCTGTTGAAATTTTAAGCGCTCAGATGTGTCTCTGGAAGAGCACCATTTGGCCCAAAGTTTGTTTCGTAACAAGATTTTTTGTTTAGTTTTCTTTGTGAGCCAAGGTGCAGTTTTGGTGCTAATCCTAAGGATATGAGAAGGGGCATGGTAGTCTAGGATTTCAAGGAAATTAGTATTAAAGTATGCCACTGCTTCATCTAGTTGGAGGTGTTTTAAGGGTGACCATTTACAAACTCTGTTCATTTTGGAAGTGTTCAGGGTTAAAATGTTTATTGGAGCGAGTAGTTCTGAAGGTTGTAGGGCTTGGTGTGTAGGTCTTTTGTCTAATTAAATAGGTTAGTGAGTGATCACTAATGTCATCAGGGAGGATGCCTGCCATATAGATTGGGGAGTATTTATAAGGATCCAATCTAGGGTGGATTCTTTGTTAGTGGGTTTATGAATTCTAGTAGGTAAGGTGATAGTTTGAGAGAAGCCATGTAGGTTTATGTGGTTGGTAGGGTTATCAGAATTGCAAGTATTCCAGTCAATATTAAAGTCGCCTAGTACAATGGTTTCTTGAGGAAAGTTAGTGGACAGCCAGTTTAGGATATTTTCAAGGGAGTTGATATTATTTCCTGGGGGAAGATATGAGCATAAAATATAGACAGACTTACAAGTGTTTAGTTGTAGCTTAGCAAAAATAGTTTCAGAATTGGAATCAGATGGAGGGTATGTATCAAGTAGTGTAATTTGGAGCCCTGCTTTGTATATTAAGGCTGTGCCCCCTTCCCTTCTTGTGAAGGTGATCTCATCTTAAAATACTATATTCTGGAGGGGTGATTTCGTAGTCTGGGGTAGATGGGTTTAACCATGTCTCGATTAAACATAGAACATCAAAGTTATGTACATCCAGTAGGGCATGAAGGTGTGTTACTTTATTATTAATACTCTGAATGTTTAAGTGGGCTATGAAGAGGGAGTTAGGAGGCTGTGTAGGAGTATGAGGAAGAGAGGGTATGGTTAGGAAGGTGGGGTTGTTATTGGTAGGGCCAGGGTTGGGGTGAATGTCACCATCTAGTAGGAGGTGAAGGTGTAGTCTATATGTGTGAATAAGAGAAAGATTTAGTATATTATGTGTTCTCTTAACATGGTAGTGTTGACAGTTAATATGGGAGACTCTATGACACTGTGGGAGGAAATAGTTGGTGGTAGATGTTATGTTTATGTGTTTCAAGATGGATGGTAGAGCAGGAAGGGATGTTTGTTTAGAGGGTTGGTGGGAGTTAGAGTAATGAAGAAGTTCATAGGCAGTTAAGAAGTAGGGAAGGAGAAGGAAAGGAAGAATTGAGAAGAGAAGTAGGGAACTGAGGGTAAGGTGATATGGGTAAAGGAGACATGATGCTGAAGAAGCTGGGAGTGGAGTGTAGGAAGGTGAGGTAGTCTAATTTAGCAGGATGACTGATGAATAAGATGGAAAACTTTAATGTGTGATGGGATGCGATTTGATTTGATGATGGAGGAAGTGGGAGTGGTTAGAGTGGTATAACAATAGATGCACTGGGGGTTGGTAGGATTTATGTAATGTGGAAGGAAGAGTGGCGAATAAGATGGAAAAACTTTAATGTGTTATGGGATGGGATTCGATTTGATGATGCAGGAAGAGGGAGTGGTCAGACAGGTATAACCTTAATGTGTTATGGGATTTGATGATGGAGGAAGTGGGAGTGGTTAGGTAGGTATAAGGATAGATGCACTGGGGTGGGTGAGATTTGGGGGCAGGGTAAGGCAGCGGAGTGAGCCCGCAGGGCGAACAGAGCGGGAAGCGCCAAGTGAGGAGGAAAACCTGTAAAAAACAATCAGTGGAATGCTGACTATTAGAGGTGAGTTTAGGTAGAGGTAGTTAAAGGAGGTGATAGGTTTAATAATGGTCAGAGGAGGTAGAGTAGTTAAGTGAAGTATAGTGAATATGGAAGGATAAAGTGGGTCTACAATGTAATAAGTAGTGTAAAACAATTTCCTAAGAATTACTAATGTGAGTCAGTAGGAAAGATTTAGATGGGAAAAGGGTGCCATCTAGAGGGCAAAAACTATCCAGCTACAGTGGTGCTTGGAAGGTAAAGAGTAAATCTGGTAGTACAGGAGAGAAATAGTGAAGCCAAGAAGGGGGAAGGGGAGGAGGTAAAGAGAAGAGGTGTAAGGCTGCTGGTTGTCCGGAAGGATAAAATATGCATTAATTATCTAGACAAAGTAACATTAGCATATAGCAGATAACATACTTTCTTAATTCCTTGAGGGGGTGAGTTCAACAACAACATCGACCAATCAAAATAATGAAACAGAAAAAATGTCAACTACTCACATTCGAATTGCTGACATTTTTCGAACTTACCTAACATCCCGTGATGCTCAACACACGTTTTGCATGGGGCAAGCCCTCCAGCACCCACACCCCCCTGCTACTTATATAGGAAAACTCCGAGATCATACTACACTGAGGAAAAGGCTAAAGTTCCCGATCCCCACCATAGTGCAATCTCCAATCAATATGTCGATCTCACAACAGCGAATGCACACTAGCAATCACTGTTGAGGGTTCAACATATTTCGAATTGCCATTATGAGACTTGGACAAACAGCCTTTCGGCAATCAAAGTTCGCATAACAGCATTCGAAATTTTGATTGTAAACCTTATATATATATATATATATATATATATATATATATATATATATATATTTTTTTTAGTCCATTGGGCCAAGATGAACCCGTTTTCAATGGAGTCCCGGGGAGAAAAGCTCCAAAAACAAGCAAGGTTACAATAGGTTTTAGATTACAATTTTTCAAATGTTACAGACTAGAGCAAAACATTACAAATAGTACAGACTAGTGAAAAACATTACAGATGATGCAGACTAGTAAAAAAGGAACATTACAGTATAAATATTGAAAAGCCATTACATCTTAGGAAGCTTGCACTTAAGAGGTGCATTCTAATACATTCTTTGTAAATAGCTTAGTAAGTACAAGGGAAGGATGTATGAGTTAGGAGAGAAAGTAAAATATAAATTGCCAGTGTAAATTATGTGGGGTGGGAGCAGGAGCATTTCCACTGGGATACTAGATGTGAGTGAAGAGATTTTTTGAATATAAAGTGGTTAGAGGTGGTATGAATGGATGGTGGTAGAGAGTTCCAGAGACGTGCTAGACCATAGGATAGGAGATTTTTACCTGGGGGACAAGTTGGTTTATACAATTCTATTAGGTTTTGGTTGTTAGACCTTAGTACTCTGTCAGGTAGGTGCATTATAAAGGCAAAGGAAAGGGAGGGACAGAGGGAGGGGTTGAAAATGAGCTTATGTGCAAGAGTAAGTTGAGTGTAGGTGAGATGATTGGATAGTTCTAACCATTTTAGTTTGTGGAGAGAAGAACAATGGTGGGTGGAGGACTTATGGCTGGTAGCGAACTTGGCGATTTTGTTATAGCAAGAAGAAAGTTGTGTTTTAAGGGAAGATTGTAGGTTAGTTAGGAGTGGGGCTCCATAGAGAAGGGAGGGGATAAGAAATGAGGTAGAGTGATTTTAGTGGAGGGTGTGAGATAATTTTGTCGGTAGAGCATGCCTAGTTTTTGATGGGGTTTTTTGATATTTAGTTGAAGGTGGGAATTGAATTTTAGCTGACTGTCAATTTGGACCCCTAATAATTTGGCCTCTGATACCAATTCCAGAGATGTGTTGTTATGGCTAGTGATAGAGAATGTGTTTATATTGAAAGAGGTGACTTTAGAGGGAGTAAATACCATTAATTTGGTTTTAGAGGCATTGAGTGCTAGGTGATTTTTTTTCATCCATAGTTCAGTGGTAGAAAATGCATCTTGTGTAAGCTTTAGGAGTATAGGGATGGATGTGGCAGAACAGATAATAGTTGAATCATCTGCGTATTGGATAATATTTGAGAAAGGGATAGAATTGCGGAAGTCATTTATAAATATATTAAAGAAGAGAGGACCCAGTATGGAACCTTGGGGAACTCCAGTTGGGGGTATTAACGAATGAGGAGGTGGCCTTTTTCCATTTTACTGGAGAACCAGTTCAGAGAGGAAGGTGATATGTTAAGCTTAGAGAGTTTAGTTAGAAGTAGGTTGTGAGAGATAGTGTCAAAGGCCTTTCAGAGGTCAAGTAGGAGGGTAGAAACAATGTGACCAGAGTCCCGGGCTTTATTTACAGTTTCCAGGAAGGAGAGGAGGGCTGTCATAGTGCTGTGACCAGGTCTAAATCCGTGTTGTGTGGGAGTTAGTAGGTGATTGTCTAAGAGATGTGGAAGGAGTTGTAGATGGATACACTTTTCTAGGAGTTTAGAGATGGGAGACAGGATAGCGATGGGATGGAAATTAGTAATATTGTTATTATTGCCACCTTTATGTAAAGGTATGATAAAAGCCTTTTTCCAAATTTGGGGTAATATGCTTTCTTGGAGCGGTTGATTAGAATGCTGATGGGGTAGGCAATGGCTTCGGCAGCTATGCTAAGAAAGTATGAAGGAATGTTATCTGGAGCATTAGAGCATGGCTTCAACTTCTGAAGGAGTTTTTTTATGGTAGATGTGGGTATAGGTTTTAATGAGAAAGGGGGGGGGAATGGGAGGAGGGGGTATTTGAGGGTGGTGAGGATGGAGAGGAAATGAGAGGAGAAGCAGAAGTGGAGGGTAGAGTGTTAGTGGAGGAGGATGGGGGTGAAGTGGAGGGTGTGGCGATGTTACAGAATGATGAGGTTAGTTTGGAAATAGAATCAATGAAAAAAAGAGTTAAATAGTGTGGCCAAATCTATGTCAGAAGCATTGGGGTCTGGGCTGGGGTTTGTCTGTTTTGCTGGGATTAAGGAGGGTGGAGATTCCTTTCCAGAATTTCTGGGGGTTTGTTTTATTGTTGTTTTGGAGTATGGAGAAGTAATTTTGTCGATCAGTGATGATGAGCTTTTTTACTTTATTTCTAAGTGTTTTGTATTCATTATGGATGGGGGTAGTCCTATTTTTCTGGTAATGTGCCCAAACTTTATCTCTGTGTCGCATGGTTGCTAGTGTGTGTTTGGTTATCCAAGGGGCAGTTTTGATTTTTATTCTTTTTGTCCTTAAGGGAGCATGGTAGTCTAGAAGGTTTAAGAAGGTTGAGTTGAAGTGGGCAACAGCATTATCTAGAGGTAGAGTTTTTAGAATGTTCCAATTTATTGCTTTTAGAGAGCTAGAAAAGGGTTAAAGTTTTTCTGGTTGCGAGTAGTAATATAATTATGTGTATGGTGTAAGGGTGAAGGGAGTCGATGTGTGAAGGTGGGTAAGTGGTCACTAAGAGGATCGAGAAGTGTACCACTGTCAAAGAAATAATGGGGATGAGAGACTAAAATCCAGTCTAGAATACTACCACTACAGAGGTTTTTTGAGGGGCGGGTTATGGAGTTGATTAGCTGTGAGAAATTATAGAGGTTGATATATATATATATATATATATATATATATATATGAACAGAAGGAAAAGGTAAAAGAGATATGAACTATGGTATATAAGACCTACACAAAGTGTAATGGGAAAGGAGAAAGAGCATTAATACATTTACAGAAGAAAAAAAATTGAAACACTTACTGAAAAATGTAGAAATCACTTGAGAGCTCAAGCTGACCTAGTTTATTCGCAAAAGCAACAAACAAGATCTGGGATATGTTAGGGGTTGGTGTATTATGGGTAAGGGAAGGACGAGAACTTTTTGGTGGCCACGAGTTATAGCAACAGCTGAGTTGCATCTGAGGATCATATCTGAATCCAACATTTGAGTTGTTGTGTCTTTCAGCTTTTCCCGGTTAGGGGTCACCACAGCGAAACTCCGGTCCTCTAATGATTGGCAGTAGATTTTTACATGCCGAGTTGCCGGCCCTGATGCACAACCTTCAACGAAGGTACGCCCATTCACGCATGTCTCCACACAGAAGACACTCTAGCTGAGAATGGAACAGGACAACGTCTTACTGTGAGGCGACAACGCTACTGCAGCACCACCACCGCAGTCTCTCAAATGTTGAACCCAAATGAAAATTGACAACATCAGATCAGAGCAACACATGATTATCCTAAAGAAGATAATGATGTAAAGACTGAAAAGATCATGAGTACAGGTGAAATTATTTCTAAGCGCAAGTCAGAAATGGATTCTGAAGCCATAAGATGCAACAAAAGAAATATGACTGAGAATGCAATCTGGTTAGAAACAATACATTATACTTAGTATAAATTTATGTGTGGCAATGGGCATTAAGATAATTCAATACACAGATATGGAAAGTGATCATAAAAATGCAAACTATAGTC
The DNA here is from genome assembly GCF_019279795.1 of Protopterus annectens. Classification (NCBI taxonomy): domain Eukaryota; kingdom Metazoa; phylum Chordata; order Ceratodontiformes; family Protopteridae; genus Protopterus; species Protopterus annectens. The sequence goes on from NC_056729.1 coordinate 782,743,278, forward strand.
ACTGTTAAAAGAATTCAAGTAAAGCAAACAGTGCAGTAAGAATGTGAAGACATAATTTGCTTGTTCCCAGAGACAACCAATACAATTTGTTTATGAACAGAGACAGTCAGAATACTCAAGCAGATAACCAGGATGTGAGTGAGTGCAGTGTGAAGCCAAGCTCAATAATCAAATTTACACAGGGAAGCCTCTAACCTGAATAAAAAACAGACCTTTAAAGTTTCTTCATACAAATGATGAGAAGAAAATAGTAAACATTTATTTTCTATCAGCATCACTGCAGATGTAGGAGAAAAGTATGCTATGCACTGAAATCAAGACTGATGTTACATCTATTATGATTTGATTGACGAAGGAATACTGCATTAAATTGTCACCAGAACTGGGAAGAGTAATACAACCATCACACACACAGTACTTAGCACTGACAGAAAGAAACAGCAAGGGCTTAAGCATATGGAATGGACAGATGTAACTGTTAACCAGACTGAGTTTACAGTGTGTTTTAAAAGCCTAACTGCTGTAAGGCAAGACAAAACATGAATTTCAGGGAACATTGTCCTCTATGGCAGAAGTGGTGACTGTCACTATTCCATATGCAGATTTCAGTGCTGGATGCTAATATTTTGACAAATTAAACAAGTTAAGGAAAGCTTCAAGCTTTGTGCATTTAACCCACCATTTGGCAGCTACAGATTTCTGTAACTACCACTCAGTATTTAATTACGCCCAAAGATCTTTCAAACAGCTGTTGCTAATATCAGTGGAAGGAGCTGTGAACATTCTGTTTTTACATTCTATCAAGCAGGATCAGCTGATTCATCCAGAAGAACAGGGCATGATATCATACTGTTTAAGCTACTAGACAAAGTAAGTTCATAATATTTGTAACTGAATGAAGCAAGCTGTCAAACTGGCAAGTCTTCTCTGAAGTAACTCAATCATCTCCTGCTTTATAAGCTATAATCACATGCAGACAAGGAATGTGCTACTATAAATGTGCAGACTCCAACAGATAAAATCCTTACTGATGTGATTCTTATGTATGGTATAATACCTAGGGTCACACCACCTGTCAGTTATAACGGAGCCCCTAAAAAAAGCTACATGACAAAGTTTGAAGCCTAAGCGAAAAAGAAATCAACAAGTCTGATCTGAAGAATAGACTGGTAAATACTGCACCTTAAATATTCTAATACAGCATTAACACAACATGTAGAGTAGATGCAAACCACAAAAAGGCTAGGAGGTGTACTACTGCAAGACGGTATATCTACTGCTTATACATCAAGAGCTCTCAAAAGGTGCTCAAATCAGGTAAGGGTAGACTGTAAAAGAAATAGCAGCAAAAGCTTTTTACTGCCAGAAACTGTTGCTTCTGCGAAGAATCTTCAGAAATCACTGCATAAATCACACACAAACTCACAAATATTTTTATAGATGCAACTTTATTGAATTATCAGTTATGACACAGGCAATCATAAATTTATATAACTTAAAAAAACATTTTGACATTTTCAGTTGCAAATACTATATGTCACTTATCTATACAGTCATTTTTAAACACCTTTATTGAATTAAAAGTAATCCAACTGTATTAAGTTCAAGTTTACAAACATTATACTTCACATATATTGCTATATAGGTTTACTATCACATGTTCTACACTACTGTGGCCGAAAGTGCAAATATGCGAAGAAAATGTTCGGAAATCACTACACCGACCGCAGTAAATGCCGAACTGAGCATTTCAGTGAATTTGAATGTCGAACATTTCAACTTCACTGAAATGCTCATAGCCACTAAACATATTTTAACATGTTTTGCAGGGGGGTAAGCCCCCCTGTGCCCGTACACCCCCCCTAATTATATATACAAACTCCGAGATCATACTACACTGAGAAAAGGGTACATTTCCCAATCCCCATTATAGTGCGATCTGCACTACACTGTCAAACGTTGTTATATCGGCTGTTCGCCATTGTAAGGTTCGACAATATAGCACTTTCACTAATGGTTCTGCTACCTGATTTACACACATACTTTGATCGCACACAGTGGGGTCGACTATGTGACTGTAAACCTGCTATATATCATACAATCTAAGCAACATTACATTAATTAGTCCATTCCTGCCCTTTTTTTAAACAAGAAACATCTTTATTAAACCATCACTTATGATATAGGCAATCATACATTCATCTAAATGAAAAACAACCCACACAGACTCGATCCTAGTTACAAGCATTTTACATCCATAAACCATACCGACACACTCCCAGCTGCAAACATTACACATCACTTATAGTCTACCAAATCATTTTTAAACATTACATAGCTCATTTAAGTCCTGCCTTCTATTAAACCTCATTCCTCCTCTGTATATATTGTTCCCACAATTCCCACTTTTTCCTATGTAGTTTGCTCCTACCCTTTTCTGAAGATCTCAGTTCCAGTTGTTTTACCTCTGATATTATATTCACTACTTCTAGAATAGCTGGTTTAAATTTTGATTTCCATTTTCTAGTAATTGTTTTTTTTGGCAACCAACATAATTAGACAAGCAAGGCCTTACCATGTCCAAGCAATTCCGATTCTGTACCATAGCTCAGAAAAATCATCTCCCTTATCACACTAATCTGTCCAGCCAGCATCTCCAACAATGCATCCTGCAGAAAAACGTTAAAGTCTGCCAACTCACTGCACTCCTAGAAAATATGTTCTGAATTACCTTTCTTTCTCATCACACCTCCAGCATTTGCAGTGTACCAGAGGAAGAATTATCTGGAGTCTACTTAGGGTATAAAAATATCTATGTAAACATTTCTAAGCAAAAATCCTAAATCTTCTAGATTTTTTTGCATATTTGGGAGACATACATATATCCTCCCATTCTTTCTTTGTGAATTGTTTATCCAATCTGTCTTCCAAATCCTAACATCCTCTGATTGATTCTTATAGTTATTGTGCAATATTTTATATAGTCTACTAATTATTCCTTTCTTAATGGCAGCTTCTGTTCTAGATTCTACTAAAACACTACCAGTACTTTTGTTTAGCACCCCCATTTCTTTCTCTTTGCCTACACTCTGATATCAATCTTTGATAGGGAAAGAAATCTCTAACCTGCATTCTAAATAAATTCTTGGTGTCCTCCCATTCTATCATCTCTCCCTCTCTAGGCATTTGCTCCCAATACCTTGGTTCCTTTGACAGTTTCCCCCAATAAATCCCAGCCCCCCTTACCTATTATTGATATCCCTAATTGCAGTCATCCCTATCAGCAGATTCTCCTTTCTCCATTCCCATGTTGGCTTAGTTCCTAGAATATTTTCTCCTACTTTCCAGAGATATTCTGTACGATTATTGTTATTTTCCTTAAAGGCCTGCATCCAAAATCCCAGCCTCTCCTTGTTTCTTGACCCCCCCCCCGATTAATCATCATCCGTTGCCACTTTGAATTAATAGTTTTCTGCTTGTGGTATGTATAGGAGCCTTAACTGCGTAGCTCTGAAATACCCCTTCAAATTAGGTAATCCCAATCCGCCCTGTTCTACTGGAAGAATCATCTTATCCTACTTGACTCTTGCTCTCATACCCTCCAAGATAAAGTCCTTCAGCTCTTTACTAATTAATATCCACAACTTCTCCTCTGGTTGATAAAAATAAGCCTGACCTGTGTACTAGACTAATGGGACCAAAAACATATGAACTGCTTGTATCTTACTATCCATATCCATATACGAAAGTTTCCATTTTCTCAGTTTTTGTATTATCTTTTGTTTAGTCTCTTCCCACATATCCTTAGCTGCCACACCAGACTAATTTTTAATCCATACTCCTAAATACTTAATTTTATCATGCCCTCATAAATACGGATATTGCTGAACTAATTCATATGAGGGTACATAATTTACTGCTATTGCCTTTGTTTTAAACTTTATTAATTTTGTATCCCAAAAAAGATATGAAACTGTCTCAAAATGTTCCCTAGCACTGTAATGTCTCTTCCTAGTTTTGTCAGGTATAAAATTATATCACATACAGCCAGATTTTCTTGACTACTATAACAATTATATACTTGAATTTCTACGTCCCTTATTTTATTTGCCAATGGTTATAAATATAATGCTAATAACAACAGGAAAAGAGGACACCACAGCCTGGTGCCAGGATCCCACCCACTTTAATTTTCACCTCCGATCCCTCACATATCCTCCTAATCAACCTTATAATTATTTCAAGAAATACAAATGCTTCCATTGCCCTACTCATAAAATCCCAGCTTACTCTGTCAAATGCTTTCTCTGCATCAAGACCCACCAACAACAATATTTTCTTACATTCTGCTTCCCTCTGGATCATCAATGCTCTGCTAATGCTGTCAAATATCTGCCTCCCCTCCACAAAACCACACTGATCCATATCTTACAATCATAACATTACTTTTGCCATTCTAGCAATTATAGACATGAACACTTTATAACCAGGGTTTAGTACTGAAGTGGGCCTGCATGAAGCTGGATATGACGGACATTTACCAGCTTTAGGTATTACAGCTACCACTGCTTTCTTTCAGGATCGTGGTACCTCTCCTCTTAAAATACTGTTAAACAAAACCTTATAGATCTTTCAGTTTTTTCCCCTCCTAGCTTCCAAACGTCCACAGGAATACCATCTATTCATGGGACTTTCCTATAGATTGTTACACACCACAATTTTTCTCTTAACTCTTCCTATCCTAACCATTAGTAACTGAGCCTCATCTACCTCTAACCTTGGCATATTTAATTCTTCCATAAATATTTACATTTGTATCTTTTCTTGACTTCCATATTTCTCTGTTTCATACTGCCTTTCACAGAATTTCCAAATTACTTCTTATATCTTTACAAGATGTCTTAGTTATAGGCTCCCTAATCTTGGTGACAGCCCTTTCTACTTTCTGTTGCCTGAGTCACTGTGCTAAAAGTTTTTGTGGTCTAGCGTTATTAAAAACAGTTGCTTAACAGCAATCTTTCTAAACTTGTGTACATTATCGAGGTAATCCATTATTTTCTACTTAGCATTCTGCAGTTGATCCTCCTCTTGTTCTATGAGATTCCCCCTATGCTGCAATTCATCAGTCCTGCTAAATAATTCTTGTTACTTCTTAACCATATCTCCCTTTCTTTTACTTGCATTTTATTTTTAAATTCCATCTTAATTCTATCACACTTCCTAGCTATATTTTCAGAACAAATTTCCACCCTCTCAAATAGCTCCAGAATAATCTCAACTACCAATTCCTTAAATTCCTCTCTTTTCGACAGATAGGTCAAAAAGCATCAGTGTCTCATTTTCATTTCATTACCCTGTGTTTTTACTTCAGTTATTGTTGGCGCATGATCTGAAATAGTTACTGGGTGAGTATCAAGACCTTCAATTAAATGCGTATGTTCCTGTGAAATGTAAATTCTGTCTAGCCTAGCCCAGTTTTTATATCTTGGAGAATAATATGTAAATTCAATTTGAACTCCTATTACTGAATTCACATCTTCCATGCCAAATATTTTCAGAAATGTATTTAAAAAATCTACCCTCCTTTGTTATACTTTCCCTTCTGGGCCCCCCAGACACATCTTCACTTGCAAATCAAATTCCAGTCTCTACCTTTAAGTAATATTCCCTGCTGAAAACTGATTATTTCTCCCAGAATTTTCTTAAGTTCCATTACAGCAGTTGTAGGTAGAATATAAATATTATTATTAGTGTAATCCTCCACCCTTGCCAGTAGCCCTTTAACACCACAAATCTGCTATTATCTTTTTATCCACTTCTAACACTACTGGAGCTCCTCTTGCAATTAATACAAGCACTCCTCTTTTCCTTTGTCCCAAATATACCACTGAATAACCATCTTAAAAATCTTTCTTTATCATATTCACATGTTCAGTCCTTTCCATGTGTCTCCTGTAACACAGCTATTTGCATTCTCTATTTTTAATGAATTTCACTATGCTTTCTTTTCTGTATTTCTGAGACCACTGACATTTAAATATATTACAGAAATTATTGTATTAAAAAGTTAGTATTCCAACCTTTTATGTACAACACCTTTTTGTTAAATGTATAGTTCCAGCTTTTATGTTACATGCATACACCGTTTGGCAGGTTGAACTTTTATACAGTTGTTTCTTGCCATATCCATTTGAGCCTATGTCACATCTTACAAAACATTTTGTTTTATTGAAAACCCGCAAAAATAACCATAAAACCTATTAATTTAATACTAACAAACAAAACAATGTGCATCATCAAATACTGAAGTTTTACCCTCCTAACAGGAAAAATATGTCCCAAACTAACAGTCACACTCACAAACTTAAGTTAACCTAAAAGAAAGGTTGACCATGTTAAGATGCATGGTGCAGCCTGTGCTTCTACTAAGTACTAACTGGGTTTGACTTACCTTTATAGCTCTTTCAGCTGGAAAACCCCCTGAATGCTTTCAGAAAACATCATCTCCTAGCCAGTCCTCCCCACCAATCACTCTCCACCGGACTGTAACCAATTTATTTTTATCAGATTGTTTCCATGAAGACATGAGGGCCAGATACAGAATTGCTACTAATCATACATTCATTTGCTATAAAAAAGCCTCCATGTTCAGTATTCTTTTTCATTTACTTGCTTTCTCTTAAAACTTGTTACTAAGTCAGTCTAAGGTCTTTAATCCAGTCCTTCCCCATGTAAGAATGAGAAAAAGCACATTAATTTTTTCTTTTGTCATGCTGTTTTAACCAGTTTATTTTTACATTGCAGTGCCTACATTTCTTAAAACTGAAGAGTGAAAGAAGGGAGAAAGAAAGGGGAAATATAACAGCAGCACCTATTTACAATCTCTATTACACTTAAAAATAACAGAGAAAAATGTACTTTTTTCCAAACACCTTAACTGAATTATCACTTGTGACATAGGTTAATTTACATTCATATAAAAATCAAGCTATATTACCATAAAAAACATTATACTTCACATACATTGAAATATATCACATAACATAAGCAATATTGCATAAATTACTCAATTCCTGCCATTTTTAAAGAAACATCTTTATTAAACCATCACTTACTACATAGACAATCATATATTTATATAAATGAAAACAAACCACACTGACACAATACTACTTGAAAGCATTTTACATCAGAAACCATATTGACACACTCCCAGTTGCAAACATTATACATCACTTATAGTCTACCAAATCATTTTCAAACATTACATAGCTCATTTAAGTCCTGTCTTCTATTAAACCTCATTCCTCCCCTGTATGTTTTGTTTCCACAATTCCCATTTTTCCTATGTAGTTAGCTTCTACCCTTTTCTAAAGATCTCAATTCCAGTTGTTTTGTCTCTGTTACTATATTCACTACTTCCAGTATAATTGGTTTCAATTTTGCTTTCCCTTTTCTTACAATTGCTTTCTTGGCAGCCACCATTATTAGACACAGCAAGGCCTGACCACATCTAGGCAATTCCGATTTGATTAGAAAAATCATCTCTCTCATCAGACCAATCTGCCCACCTAGCATCTCCAGCAGTGCATCCCACAGGGAATCCTTAAAGTCTAACAACTCACTGCACTCCCAGAAAATACGTTCCCAGTTACCTCTTTCTTTCCCTTCACACCTCCAACATTTACAGTCTGCCTGAGGAAAATTTCTCTGGAGTCTACTCGAGGTGTAAAAATATCTATGTAAACATTTTCAGGCAAAAATCCTAAATCGTCTAGACTTTGTTGCATATTTAGGAGATGTACATATATCCTCTCCATTGTTTCTTTGTGAATTGCCTATCCAATCTCTCTTCCCAATCCTTTCTGACTTCCTATGACTGGTTCTTATAGTTATCATGAAATATTTTATATGCTCTACTAATTATTCCTTTTTTAATGACAACTTCTGTTCTAGATTCTATTAAAAACTATACCGGTGCTGGTCCTTCATTTAGGATCCCCCCATTTCTTTCTCTTTGCCTATACTCTGATATCAATCCCTGATAGGGAAGGCAATCTCTAACATGCAGTCCAAATACATTTTTGGTGTCTTCCCATTCTATCATCTGTACCTCTCTAGTTATCTGCACCCAATACTTTGGTAACTTCATCAGTTTTCTCCAATAAATTCCAGCCTCCTCTTGCCTATTGTCTGTATCCCTGATTGCAGTTATCCCTGTAGCAGAATAGTACAGTTGTGTACACTTACCATAAATGTAGATGTTCGAGTGTATTCACTGTTGCAGTCATTACAATTAGGTTATCCTGCTGGCAGGCTATCCTCAGTCGGCCTGAATTCCAAAGTCTAGGTCCACCGTCGGTTGCTGTCGCCTCTTCCCTGACGTCAGTGCGCCACTGGTATAAAAGATGCAGCTGACGCCATTTTCTTCAGTTTTTCTTGCCCCAGATGTCAGGTGCCCCCAAAAGGGTAGGCTAAAAATATGTCAATAAAACATGCATGCACCAAAGTATATATTTTGCCTTCATCTACAAGCAAATACACCACATAGGTTGTATAGAATAGAGAAGTACAGATAAGCTCCAGCAAAGAAATTGGGGTTGGCGGGTGGGTAACCTGGACTGCAACAGTGAATACACTCGAACATCTACATTTATAGTAAGTGTACACAACTGTACTATGTTCTTCGTGTTTCACTGTTGCAGTCATTACAACTGGGTTGAATCCCAAAGCTAAGGTTGGGAGGCTGGAGCTAAATAGCATTAGGGGCGGCTATTAGACCCTGCAGAACTGCAGTGGCAAAGCCTGCCCTGGATTTAGAGTAGAGTGGTAAGTGACAGTGCTTTGTGAAGGTGTGCACCGAACTCCAAGTAGCAGCCTCTAAAATGTCTTTGGTTGGTACTCCCCTGAGGAATGCTGCTGAAGTGGCTGCTGCTCTGGTTGAATGTGGCCTAATGCCCGTAGGAACTGGCTTGCCATGTTGTAAATAGCAGAAACAAATGCAGTGGCCTCTCCACTTTGAAATAGTCTGCTTTGAGATAGCCTTTCCTTGTGATCCTGCAGCATATGCCACTAGTAATTGCTCTGTCTTTCTGAAAGCTTTGGTTCTGTTCAAATAGAAGCATAGCTGTCTGTGTATGTCCAAAGAATGCAGAATTCTCTCCCCCTTATTCTGTGGGTTTGGATAAAAGGTAGGCAGATGAATAGTTTGGTTAAGGGCCACACTGGATACTACCTTTGGCATAAATGTAGGGTTTGTCCTCAAAGAAACCCTGTCTGGATAAAAAATGATAAAA